>NC_052161.1:74133920-74433920 GCF_902713615.1 Scyliorhinus canicula
CCTGCAACGGTATCCACCAGGATCCGAAGGTTTGCAGAGACGGAGTCCAGGGAGTTAGACATTCCCGCCAGGGACTGTGCGATCTCAACCTGATTGTGCACGACGCCATCCAGCACATGTGTCAGGCGGTTGATGCTCTCGGCGACTGACTGCTGCGACTGGCCAATGACCTGCTGAGACTCGGCCATGGCCCGCAGGGCGCCGGCAATGTCGGTTTGGCTCTGGCACATTGCTGCCTGTGAGAGGGCAACCCTGTCCAGGGCCGAGGATGACGCGTGCACATTAATCCCAACGTCTTGCATAACCTGACCCATTGCCTCCACCGCGGATGCCACCCGTGCGGTGTCGGACTGGGTCTCTGCCATGAGCGGCACCACTCCCTGCTCTTGGACGCGGATTGACTCCTCTAACAGCGTCTGCAGAGTCTGGAAGGAAGCCCTCATCCCGTCATTGTTTCCCTGGGTTTCCTGAGGCATCGGCTGTGCGGGTGGGTTGAGAAACTCCAGGAACTCCGAAAACGTCTGGGAGCCAGCTGCATCCTGGGCCTGGTCTGGCCTCCGCGAGTCCGGGCCCTCTGTTGCTCCGACCTCCACCTGCTGTACCTGCTCATCTGTGATGTGCCAACCAGACTGTGCCCCAGGAGACTCATCACTAAATAGGCCCGCCGGGGTGTGTATCTCTGGGATGATGGAAGTGGTGGGAGAAAGCAGTGCCGCAAGCCCGACGCTCTCAATGGTTAGGTCCTCGTCCAGGGTGTGGGGCCGCTCAGCGACAGGAGGGTTGTCCCTGGCCATTTCTGGTGGTGGTGGTGGACCTTGAACCCTCTGTGCGTCCTGGTCCGCAGATTGGGTTGGGGCAGATAGGGCTGCCCGCTGATCGGGCACCCTCTGTTGTGAGGACCCGGGTGAGGTGGCGGCAGATTTCTGTCTCCGTCTGCAGCCAGACGGCCCTGGTCGTTCGGCATCACGTCCTAGGGAAGAGAATGAGACGGGTTATTTCGATTTGCTCGGCAGGCCGCTGGACGGTCCCAGTGGGCAGGGTGTGTGAAGGGACAGAGGATGGGGAGGTGTCCCAGTGGGCAGGGTGTGTGAAGGGACAGAGGATGGGGGGGGGAGGGTGTTTGTCAGGGAGGGTTGTCTCACTTGCTGCAGTTCCGCCAACCTCGCATTGCGCGATATCGCGGGTGGCAGACCCCCCAACAAGGTCCAGTGCCCTCTGTTCAAAGGTGCTGAGGGGGTGCATGTTGGGCGAACCCCCTCCAGTCCTGTGCCGCTCACGGTGGTTATGACCGGCCTTGGCCTGTTGGGGGAGGAAACATAGGTAGATCATTACAAAACGGTAGGTATCAGAAGTCCGTTCTGATACTGGCACAGTTTGGGGGGGGGGCAAGTTGTCATCAGATGATTGCATCTCTCCTCGGGGCCAGAGCGCTGGGTCTGTGACAACTTTGTGAACCACCCTCAAATAACTCTGCCCCAATCCCTCTCCCCCCCCCCCCCCCCCCCCCCCCCCGGGCAGTTAAGGGGGAGGGATGGTTGTGACTAGGGGGCACCCTCATGGCACTTACCCTGGCAGACCTGGTGAGGTCATGTAGCTTCTTTCGGCACTGCTCTGCTGAGCGAGGGGTCTGCCCCACAGCACTGACGGCAGCAGCCACGTCACGCCAGGCCTGGCGTACCGTGCTGGCAGGTTGGCGATGCCCTCTCCGCGGGCGGATGATGCCCCTCCTCTGCTCCACGGCATCGAGCAGCGCCTCGACGTCTGCATCAATAAAGCGAGGTGCAGCTCGCCTAGGCTCCGACATCCTGCCCGACAGATTCTGTGGTCGCCCGCGCCTTTTTATGGCGTCGGGCGGCGTCACATGGGCGGGTTCGTGTCGTCGTCGCGTTCCGTCGTCATCACGCACGTAATTGACGCGGCCGCGCTGCTAGCCCATTTCCAGGAAGTGAATCGGTCGGGAAATGAAGCCTTCGCGACCGTCGTAAAACGGTCCCGATTTTTACGACCGTTTGCCGACTTTCCGCGGGTGCGGAGAATTTCGCCCAATATCTTTGTTCAAGAACGGATGGTGACAGAAAACAGGAAACTACAGAGCAGCTAGCCCAACATCTGTCATTGGGAAATGCAAATGAGGAGGTAGTAGAAATATTTGAGGGTGTAACAAGCAGTGGGGACAGAGGGCAACCAGTAGATGTGGTGGATTTGGATTTCCAAAAGTTATTTAGTAAGGCGCCATATGAAAAGTTGCCACAAAAGATAAGAGCTCATTGTTTTCCAGAGTGATACATTGGCAGATTGGTTCACTAACAGGAAACAGAGAGTCAGGATGAATTGGTCACTTTCAAGTTGGTAAGTGTAATATCCCGCACGGGGCCTAAGGGCTTGTCTTCGCCGTACTCGTTGCGGAATACGAGCTCCCCCTGCTAGGGGCGGGTATTTCAATTACCTAGCGTATATTAGGTTGGCCAATAAGGCACTGACCAGAGAAATACCCAGTAGTGGTCTACTGGGGAGTCTAAATATTCTGTTTGTAAATAAAACTTTGTTACTCGGTTTATATTGCTGATGAGGAGTAACTGGTTGAAAGAGAAAATGCTGGAAAATCTCAGCAGGTCTGGCAGTACTGTAGGGAGAGAAAAGAGTTAACGTTTCGAGTCCGATGACTCTTTGTCAAAGCTAACAGACAGAGAAAGTGGGAAATATTCATACTGTAGAGTGAGAATGAAAGATGAGTCATCACCACAGAAACCCAGGCCACAGACACCAAGGGGAAAGAGTGCTAACGGCAGTCCCCAGAGAGGACAAAAGATGTGAAAGGTCAAACAGCAGAGAAACTAACATGAGCGGATGAACTGTAGATGTGGGGGGAGGGGAAGGCGGAAGCAAAGAGGAGAAAATTAAATGTATATTAAGAAAGAAAGAAATGGTAAAAGACAGTTAAAATGAAATGAAAACAAATGTCTGTTAGCTTTGATAAAGAGTCATTGGACTCGAAATGTTAGCTCTTTTCTCTCCCCACAGATGCTGCCAGACTTGCTGAGATTTTCCAGCAAGTTTCAGATTCCAGCATCCGCAGTAATTTGCTTTCATTTTATTTTCGCAGTAACTGGTTTGCTGTGACCTACTCAGCTGAGCCATCTCCCCAATTTTCTGGACTCAGGTTTGGATTTTTTTGATTCGCTATGTCTCTGTTTGGCCGGCTAGATGCATTTGACGCCAGTGTTGAAGACTGGAATACATACGCTGAACAAATGCGTTACTTCTTCTGGGCCACAATATCACGGAGAACGAACGCCAGACAGTCATAATGTTGATGGTCTGTGGACTGAATGCGTTCTGACTGATCCGGAGTCTCACACACCCGGCAATTCCGGGTACGCAAACATTCAACCAACTCGTCACACTCATGGTCCAACACTTACACTCAAGTCCGTCGATAATCGTTCAAAGATATCGGTTTAATATGGCGGCGAGGTCCGCTAGCGAGTCCATCACTGAGTTTGTATCTCAGCTACAGAAGATAGCCGAGTTTTGTGAGTATGGAACTTTTTTCCTGCTGTGCTCTGCAGCTGCTTAGTTTGCGGTATCAGCAATATGGAAATCCAGAAACAACTTTCGGGTGAAGTTTTCCTAACTTTTCAGCAGGAGCTGCAGATCTCCCTGTCTCAAGAAAGCATAGAACACGGCGTCCAAAAGATCCAAAAGGATGGAGGTGAGAATTTTGGGGCATTACCCCTCCCGTGGTAACCCCACGGCCCGGCTGAACACCTTTGCGACTCTGGTTTCTGGGGAAGAGCACCCCGTCTATACGTGCGATGTCCTCCGACTCGGCTGAAGGTGATTCCAGTCTCTGTGTTACATGTGGATGCCGGTCTAAGTGTACCTGCTGGAAGCAGGAAAACCAGTGCTCCAGGCTCCCTGGTTGATGTAGGCATCAGCCCAGGACCGGGCCTTACATCTGGGTGAACGAGAAGATGCCAAGGATGAGGCTGAGATGCAGCTGAACTGTTTGACCGTGCCCCATGTGGCCCCCATTCGCATTCTGATACAAGTGAATGATCATATGCTCCAAATGGAGCTGGATATGGGAGCAGCCGTGGTGGCGCAGAGCACTTTTGATCTTATCAAGCAAGGAGTATATACTTTGTTTCTGGCCCTCACAGTGACTCATTTGGCCATTTATACAGGGGAATGGCTGAATATCGTGAGGTCCACCCTCACTCCTCTTTATGAGCGCCAAACAGTTTGCCTTCTCCATATTGTGTAAGGAAACGGCCCTCGCCTGTTGGGCTGTGATTGGCTACACCAGCTGTAGTTGGATTGGCAGCATGTCCTCCAAGTGGGATCTGGCGGTCTTGTGTGCGGTACTGAGCAAATTCCTGGAGGTTTTTGCAGCTGGGCCATTAAAAGGGCCATGGCCAAAATCCAGGTGGAGCAGGAAGCTCGACCCTGATACTTTCATGCCAGCTGAGTTCCCTATGCTATAGTCAAGACGTTTGAGACAGAACTCGGCTTTTAGAAAGTTTGGGCATCATTTGGTGTGTGCGCTTCGCTGATTGGGCGAAGCTGGTGGATTCTGTAATGAAGCTAGATAAGAATGTCTGCCTCTGCGGAGACTATAAATTGAGAGTGAACATGGCTTAGAGGTTAGGCCTTTACCCTTTACCATGTATCGAAGATTTATATGCAACATATAAAACACTTACACTCAACTCCGTCGATAATTGTTCAAAGATATCTGTTTAATATGGCGGTGACCTCTGCTAGTGAGTCCATCACTGAGTTTGTATCTCAGATACGGAAGATAGCCGAGTTTTGTGAGTATGGAACTTTTTTTCTGCTATGCTCATGAAATTGGATAGTAGCAATTCTTATCTACAGCTGGAGCTCAATAAAACCTCATGGAAGTACATCACCATTAATATGCACAAGGGACACTATGAGTACACTTGGCTTCTGTTCGCACTCTCTGTGGGATGCACAGTACTCCAGCGCATGGAGAATATCCTGCGTGGTTTGCCATGCTTTGCAGTTTACGTAGACAATATGTTAGTCACAGAACAACAACATTTGAGGGCCTCGGGGCAGTGTTGAAATGGTTTTCCAAATATGGGGTTCACCTGTGCCCCACAAAGTGTGTGTTTCATGCGAAGGAAGTGGTATATCTGGGGTATTGCGTGAACCGAGATGGTCTATACCCGGTTGGCGAGAAGGTACGGGCAATCAAAATGGACCCCACACCGCAAGATGCCGTGGAACTTGAGAAAGAGGTGATATTTGGGGTAAAGCAATTTCACCAACATGTCTTTGGCCGCCATTTTCTTATTGTCACCGGTCATTTGCCATTGCTAGGCCTCTTCTGTGAGGACAAGGCAGACCCGCCAATAGCGTCTGCAAGGATTCAGTGCTGGGCTACAAACACACTTTTGAGCACTGCCCAGGGACTCAGATTGCGCACATTGATGAATTGAGTCGCCTTTCCCAATAGATCGAATCTACAAACCCTCCTATGGACTCTTTGTCCGTCACTGACTCGTGTGTTTGTGGCTGGATGCAGACTGACCCTTTACTTGCCAAGGTGCATCCTCTGCTGCTATACGGTGGGAAGCATTGGCAGCTACCAAGGGAGTTGAAGGGTTTCTCCTCATAATTGTCGGTGTTAACTGTGGAGGACGACATCCTCCTGTGGGGCACAAGGGTTGGTGTTTTGGTGCAGGGACAGGCTGCCGTACTCAAGGACCTTCACAACGGGCATCCTGGAGTGCCCAAAATGAAGATATTGGTGAGGAACTAAGTCTGGTGGCCAGGATTGGACACAGATATTGAGAATTTGACCCAGCAGTACTCTATCTGCCAGGAGCACGGGATGCTCCACCCCAGCCCCCCCCCCCCCCCCCCCCCCCCCCCCCCCCCCCGCCCCCCCACCAGCAGTGCTCCTGCATCCTTGGGAGTGGCCGATTTTTCCAGTTCCTTCTTGGGTTTGATGTTTCACGTCTTGGTGGACGCCCACTCAAAGTGGCTGCAGGTCCACAAGATGGCGACGATCACCTCCCAGGCGACCATTGAGAGAGTGCACATTTCCTTTTTCACCCACGGATTCCAGGAACCTGGGCATCGTTCATGAGGCAAGAATGTGCAGCTTTTGTGAAGAGCAACGGGCTTCGCCTCATCCGCACCATCCCACATCATCCGTCATCGAATGGTTTGTCAGAGAGGGCCATGCAGATGGTTAACCGGAGGCTCAAGAAACAGACATCTGGCTTGACTGATACGAGACTGGGCAGGTGTTATGGGCCAGGTTTTAGAAAACTTCAATGTATATCATGAGTTCACCTGACCCACGACTTTTGATAGATTATGGTTATGGGGAGCACAAGTGCCCACTTTACAGGTGCGATGCACCAGAGATCTAAAGTATTTTTAAACAAAACCATGTTTTTTTATGAATCCAGTTAACACTTTATAAACCCATAGTAAACATCTTAACCACTGTCAACACCAATAATCCCCAAAGATACAATATTCTCTATGTAACTCTTCCTAACTTTCATAACAACTTCCTAAGTCCAAAAGACCCTTTTTTTAGAGAAAAACAGGTTTAAATTCTCTACAGAAATACGTATTACTTTGAAATCACCCAAATGAACATTCTTTAGCTTGTAGAGATATCCATACACATCTGCTTGCTTTCACTGCAGCTCTCCACTCTGAAAATGAAACTAAAACACACAGACACACACCATCTTTTTGCTCAAAGCAAAAGAAAAGGAAGACTCACAGCTCAGCTCCAGCCACACACTGACATCACTGCACCTATTTGATAAACACCAATTTCTTAAAGGTACATCCACTACAGCTATTTGATAAACATCCATTTCTTAAAGGTACTCTCACATGACACAAGATGTCACCAGACGCAGCGATTGGAGTAGCCCCACTGAGATGTTAATGGGTCCTAGCCTTAGTACACAGTTGTATTTGATTCTGCCAGACATCAGAGTGAAGGTGCGCTATAACCAAGATTCGCAAGTGCATTGCTTAATTTGGTGTCAACCTTTTTGCTGCTTTGCACCTGATGACATGCTGTTCATTTGTAACTTCAAGAACGGTCTAGCTGGCTTTCTGAGATTGAAGTCTGTCAAAAGGGACCAGTCTCTCACCAAGTTTGGGTCCAGGGGCATCTAATTAAACAACATTGGATCTCAATTTGGTTGCTCCCTCGTGAAGTGCTTCGAAAGAAACCTGCCTTGGATCCTCCGGCTCCATTGCCGAACCAGCCTGCTGATACGCCTCCAGTGATGTCGACATACCCGCTGATGTTTCATCAGACTCCGAGATGGAGAAGCAGACCTCGGACATCTCGGATGCCGACTATGTAGTTCAGCCGCCTCCTGACAATCGTCCACTACATCGTTCCTGCCTCCAATGGTGTTCTCTGGTGCGATGTACTCTGATTGATCCGGCACATCAGCTCTATGAGGACCTGTCAGAGGTGAAGAGACCCGAGCATCCTCCGCCTGTTCCTGAGGCTTCCCAGTGACAACTGGCCAAACGCTGAGCCTCGAGAAGGCAGGTTTGGCCTATCCGGAGCCGACCACGTGGGCAGCAAGCACTGAGTGGTGTATAAGAATCTTGTACTCTTAGGTGATAGTTCGCTAGCTCAGGACAAGTAGTCTGATCAGCTACTTGGAGAATGGTAGGAGAGAACTGATCATTTGCTCCATCCTGACTCTCAGATAACCTTACACACTTGGACCCGTGAGTGTGGGTCTTATTGCGTGCAAGATTGTTAGAATGCTGAATAAATGTGTTGTACGCAAGCAATAATTTGGTAGTCTTGAGTTGTTGGTACATGGAGTAGACTTCCCACCCAGAGGTGGGGATATTAACTTACCAAATTAAGTTGCAATATTTTATTAAGTTACAATTAGACAGCTTTTTGACTGACAAAGGAATCAACAGGTATGGGGGGTGGAGGGGGGGGGGGGGGGGTGGCAGGTGGTGGAGTTAGGGCCACAATCAAATTGGCCATGATCGTATTGAATGGCAGAGCATGCTCGATGGGCTGAATGGCCTACTCTTCTTCTGTTTCTTACAATACTTTTACGTACAAGATTTCCTTACAGTTAAAACAATGAGTTCAAAAGCCTGCTCTTTGTCTTTGCCTAGTGCTCGGAGCCTGCGACCACATGGTGACAATTGGCATAGAAATATAGAACAGTCCAAAAACTATGAGAGATGCTGGTAATCTCAAATACAAATAGAGGCCTACGGAAACCCAAAGGTTAGGTAGGATTTTTGATGAGAGAAACAGAGTTAAGTTCCAAATCGATGACCTTTTGTTGAAAAAATTGAAGGTTAAATGTCACCACAAAAGCGTGACAAAAAAGCAGGATCTTGTGATATGAGGAAGGCTTTCTATCCAGGAAGTCTTGTCAAGATTTCTACTAAAATGTAGATTGGCCATTTTATCATGAGCTGATGTTTCAGTTTAATGACATTGATTGAATATGATAAAAATTACTTTGAACCAAAGCCCTCTAGCACTGGACGTTTTCCTGACCTTGTGTCAACTCATAGAGAGCGATAGTTTTTAGGAGTTTTGACTCCATAATTGTTCTGGCAACAATGTTTAGTCATCAAACAACTTTAATGGAATAAAGTCAGAATAAGTTTATTAAGCTTCATATAAATTATAGCAATTAACTCGGCAGTGATTTGCAGTCCAACATGGGCTCGCTACTTCCTCTATAGACTGGACAGGAAAAACAGAATGATTTCTACTCTTAGAATTTGGTGTTTTAATCCCACAGATTTTTTCTCCCTTAGTCTCCCTCTGTCTCAGTTGGTACGACAGCCTGGGTGAATGTGCGGTCAATTCCAAACCCACAGGCCCTGGAGCCCCAACACAAGTGAATTAACCAATAGTTTATAACATTTCTGAGATCTTTGGCCTATGACTGTTCCAATGACTTACAGATACCAGATTTGTAAGTGAAATGCAACAATTATTTATCTATAACAGAAATAGTGTTGAAACATGCAATAATTGTAACAGAATAACAACCAGCTAATCTACTACTCCTTCCTTTTGCCATCCCACCCCCCATTTAAACACACACAAGACAGACACACACAGAGGAAGAGGAAAAAGGTAAAATAAGAGGGATTAAGATGAAAAGACAGAGATAAGTGTCCTTGTTTCTGGTGTTGAGGTCATTTTTGCAGCAGTTTGTCCTCCCAGAGTGATTGAAACCGCCGGTTGGATTACGAAGGGGATCTTCTGACAGTAACATTCAGTCAGAACTCACAAGCTGTATAGTTTCCTCTGGGGGAGTCATTTTAACTTTTATTACCCTGGACCTTCACTCAAAAGAACAGCCTCAGGCCAATTTCATATTAAGACTCTTAGGGCGAGATTCTCCGCAAATGCGGAGAATCGTAAAGGCTGCCGTGGGACAGGCTGTGACCCACGGCAGCCTTCACGCCCACTTCCGGGCCCGATTCTCCCTCCCGGGCGGGGCTAGGAGCGCGTCCCCGTGCGTCACGCCTGCTGACGCGGCCGATGACGTCAGCCGCGCATGTGCAGGTTGGACAACGCCAGCCCATGCATGCGCAGTTGCCGTCTTTTCCCTCAGCCGCCCCGCAAGACGTGGCGGCTTGATCTTGCGGGGCGGCGGAGGGAAAAGAGTGCAAGGCCCGCGATCGGTGCCCCCCTTGGCACGGCCGTGGTACTGCCGTGCCAATCAGGCCCCCAGATGCTCCAAACAGGCATCTGGCACCCGTTTCACGACGGCAGCGAGCAGGTGTGTTTGCTGCCATGTTGAAACGGGCGTGAAGGTAAAAACCGGCTAGCGGCGATTCGTGGCGTGGGTCGGGCATGGGGGGGGGAGAATAGCGGGAGGGTGTGAAAAATGTCGGGAGGCCCTCCCGCTATTCTCCCACTCGGCGTGGGGGCGGTTATCCAGTTAACCCTCCCTCTTCTCTCCGATCAACCCCTTGAGTGATAATGTTCTGAGTCTGTTTCTCTTCACCAACCAGGTACGTTTCATGTGTCAGTCGCTGATCTTACATATTTACCTCATGTCCTTTGTAATCCCCACTGGATCTCAAGTTTTTTGCATTCCATGGCTCCTTATCTCATAGAGTGAGGCATCTGCATTCCCTCATCTTTTCTCCTTTCACAAACAGCCTCCACGGTTTTTGTCACCTTTTCGCTGTAGTAAGCTCTTTAAAACTCGGCATAACTTCCCAGCATCCCTCTTACTTCCATTTTTCCCACTTTACTATTCAAAGGACTAATAAAGTTAAATGTTTCTTTCCAATCAAGCTAAATGTTCAGCACCTTATTATTATGGACCAAAGAAAATCCCAGGTCGATTACCAGGATTAGTTAACAACTCCATGCGTAGGCCATGTTGTCACATGACTACATGATGACCCAGTCATGTGGAGCATCACGTGTGGATCTTGGCAGAATCATCGAACAGGATGGGCGTGCTAATGAGAGTTTGTATATTTCATTACTAAATCTCCCTTTGCCGCAAGTTCCTTCTGCAGTCTTAAAATAATGGACCACACAGAACAACATGATGCCAGGGTTGGCAGTATGGCAGAGTGACTTCATAACTGTTATATTTCTTTGATGCCACAAAGGGAAAAGGTTTGGAGGTGCCCAGGATTCTAGTAAAAGACGATGAGAGGTTTATTAAGGGTGTTGCTCATACAATCAAGGTGGTGATCTGTTCAAAGTGCCCGCAAACACTCTGCTGATGTCCCTACACATCACGTGACATAGAACCAGCAAGAATGTTTTCCCAGATACACAACACCCCTTCATTAGTGCAACAACATCAATTAACATTTATACAAATCCCCATATATGTTATTTCCATATATGTGTACAATTGACTAAGACAGTCCCTGTGATGGGTATCTATTCCTTTTTGGTAGAGTTCAACGTTCTTGAATTCGGCTACTTGCGACCTCAGAAGTGTCCTCATTTCTTTTTATAGATGGTACTTCTGAGTAGCTATTTCAGAATCTATCACTGTAGGAATTGAAAAGTCCTCAGAAATAGAACCTGAACTCGCCACTGTCTCTGGTCTCCATTCCAAAGTATAGCTCTCAAGATCGTCTTGAGAAGTTTTGGCAAACTCACTTCATGCAGCAAGTAACTGATGTCGCCAAACTCTTTCATCATCCGTCTGTTCGGTTTATGATATTGGATCTGCCTGAGCTAGGATCATAGCTGGTACCCATTTCTCATTAGTGCTGTAATTTCTAGCTAACACTCTCTCTCCTGGTTCTCTACTGGTTCCTTCGAGATTTTCTCCCTTTCTGCAATTTGTGTTTGTTGTTGTCATTCGACAATCTCTGGCGTATCAGGTGGAATTAATAACTCAAACTATGTTCATAGTTTCCTCTTGAACAACAGCATTGCCGTGAACTTTGCGTGGTAGCATGCACAGTGTTCCGATAAGACATTAGAAATTTGTTCACACTATTTAAAAAATCATAAGGATATACGTAACAACATATAAGAGGTAACACCAATCAAGAACAAAATAAACAAAAGACAATCCTCCAAATTTGACATTTTTTTCTCTTATTTCCATTAAACTTTTCCCTTTTTCCATTCCCACCCCATCCCATCTCCCCTACTCCCTTTACCCGCTGGCAACAAACAGATCTGTAAATAGGGACAAGAACAGCTTCCATCTCGTCCAGAATTCCCCATCTGAGCCATGAAGGGCAAACTTAATTTTCTCAAGCTGAAGCAATTATAAAATTGTATAAATGGAATCTGACAGGCCTGGTGGAGGTGAGTGGGGTAAAAGAAGATTTAAAAAGGTGGAATACCCTTCCAATTAGCTGGGTGGGTACAAATGGCCAAAATCAACATCCTACAAAATTTATATTCATGTTTCAATCCCCAAGGCATTTTTCTGTATAAAGTATATAATAATTTCAGATTTTATATGGACTAATAAAATTCCACAAATTCGACGGGTGTTTTTACAAAGGAATCGACAGGTAGGAGGGTTTACGCTGCCCAATCTTCTGTATTATTATTGGGTAGCTAATATAGAGAAGATTCAGCAATAGTGGAAAGAGGAAGAAGCAGAATGGCTACAGGTGGAGGAAGCATCGTGTAAGGGGGCTAACTTGAAGATTTTAGCCATGGCCCGCTCCCATTTGCCCCAGGGAAGTTTACTGAAAGTACGGTGGTGGCATTGTGTTTAAAAATCTGGAGCCAATTGAGATGACATTTTGGTTTGGTAAACATGTCAGTGCCAGCCCCTTATTTATGAAAAGCACGTATTCACCATGGCAAGATTGGCTATAACATTTAAACAGTGGCACAAAAAGGGGTTGAGGCAGGTAAAAGACTTATTCTGAGCAGGTAGATTTGCGAACTTCGAAGAATTGCGGGAGAAACACAAAACGCAGAGGGAGGAGAAGTTTAAATATCTTCAGTTATAAAATTTGTTCACTCTTCTTGATAATGCCCCATGTCCTTCGATGATTTCCTAGAATTTACAGTGCAGGAGGAGGCCATTCGGCTCATCGAGTCTGCACCGGCTCCTGGAAAGAGCACCATACCCAAGGTTACCACCTCCACCCTATCCCCATAACCCAGTAATCCCACCCAACGCTAAGGGCAATTTTGGACACTAAGGGCAATTTATCATATCCAATCCACCTAACCCGCACATCTTTGGACTGTGGGAGGAAACCGGAGCACCCAGAGGAAACCCACACACACACGGGGAGGATGTGCAGACTCCACACAGACAGTGATCGAACCTGGGACCCTGGAGCTGTGAAGAGATTGTGATATCCACAATGCTACCGTACCGTACTGACCGTACTGTTTTACAAGATTTGATAGAATACTTCAATGATTGCACAAAATGTTTGGCCAATCCATTTGTTGCTGGATGATATGGAGCTGACTTGATATGATGTATACCGTTCCCTTTCAAGTGGTCCTCAAACTCCTTCAAAGTAAACTGCGTACCACTATCACTGATAATCTGCTCCAGCATTGCGAATACTTTTCCAATTTATCAATGGTCTGGGCTGGACCAGCTTAATCAACGTGTAATCTTCTGCCATGGCTGTGTTGGCCACAGATGTAATGGTTATAATGGCGGAGTGTTCCTTAGTTTTGCATGAGATTGGCATTGTCCAACTTTCTCTTGAACTTGTGCATCTAATCCTGGCCACCAAAAATAACTGCGTGCCAATTCATTCATCCTCACCACACCAGGATGTCCCTCATGCAATTGAACAAGGATTCTACTATGTAAGCATAGAGGAATAATCACACAGATTCCCCACAATAAAACTCTGTTCTGTACTGTCAGCTCAAATCTTTGTGTGATGTAGGGCTTGAGGTCTGGATTTTGCTTATGAGTGTCTGACAGAGGTGGCATGATGGCACAGAACACAGAACAGTACAGCACAGAACAGGCCCTTCAGCCCGCGATGTTGTGCCGAGCAATGATCACCCTACTCAAACCCACGTATCCACCCTATACCCGTAACCCAACAACCCCCCCCCTAACCTTACTTTTTTAGGACACTACGGGCAATTTAGCATGGCCAATCCACCTCACCCGCACATCTTTGGACTGTGGGAGGAAACCGGAGCACCCGGAGGAAACCCACGCACACACAGGGAGGACGTGCAGACAGTGACCCAGCCGGGAACCGAACCTGGGACCCTGGAGCTGTGAAGCATTTATGCTAACCACCATGCTACCGTGCTGCACATGGCTAGCACTCCTGCCTCACACGGCGCCAAGGACCCGGGTTTGATCCCCGGCCCTGGGTCACTGTCCATGTGGAGTTTACACATTCTCCCCATGTCTGTGTGGGTCTCACCTACACAACCCAATAAAATGTGCAGGGTAGATGAATTGGCCACGCTAAATTGTTCCTTAATTTGGAATATGAGAATTGAATACTCTAAATACCGTGCCTCACGGTAGCATGGTGGTTAGCATCAATGCTTCACAGCTCCAGGGTCCCAGGTTCGATTCCCAGCTGGGTCACTGTCTGTGTGGAGTCTGCACGTCCTCCCCGTGTGTGCGTGGGTTTCCTCCGGGTGCTCCGGTTTCCTCCCACAGTCCAAAGATGTGCGGGTTAGGTGGATTGGCCATGCTAAATTGCCCGTAGGTAAGGTTAATGGGGGGATTGTTGGGTTACGGGTATACGGGTTGCGTGGTGATCATTGCTCGGCACAACATCGAGGGCCGAAGGGCCTGTTCTGTGCTGTACTGTTCTATATGTCTGACAGCGTTCCTTTTCGGGCCAAGTCCATCACCTTCCCCATCACTGGATCGGGTCTTGTGTATCCTTGAACTTGGGATGAAGTCACAGGTACACCATCCACGAGCGATAAATACAAAATATTGACAAAATGTTCTTCTGGGTCATGCTTGACTTACAACAGCAATCGTGATAAAGTAGTAGCACTTTCATGCTCTCTGACTTGCGATACTGATTATCGTAATTGTGTGCCGACAATATCAAAGACCATCTTTGCAATCTACTAGCTGCCAAAGAAGGTAAACTTTTATACAGCCCAAAGATTGTCGATATGATTTGATGATCCATCAAAAGAGTAATATGGCACCCATTAACGTAATGGTGGAACTTCCTTACATCAAAAATGATGCTCAAAGCTTCTTTTCTAGATGAACGTAATTCGGTCGTTCCCCTCCTGAAGGCATGATGTGCGAGATGACTGCACCAACCCCATAGAGTGAGGCCTCGCAATCTAATTGCAACTTCATTTGGTTAATAATGAACCAGCTCTGACTTCAGTCAGCTTCTTTCACTTAATTGTGTGCATTTTCACATTCTTCTGACCACTGCCATGCCTGTTTGACACATAGCAAAGTGCGTATAGGCTTCAATAGTGTTGCTAAATTCAGCACAAATTTACCAGACTAATTGATCAATTTAAAAAATAATCTTAATTGTGTCATATCTGGAGGATGTGGAGTTTCTATGATTGCTGACATTTTCTTTGGTTCTTTGTGTAAACCATCTCTGTCGATGATTTTCCCTCTGAACTCTCAGGTTGTGGCTCTGGAAACGCTTCAGGATAGTTTCCAAATTCGCCAATGTTTCTGATCATTCGAACCGGTGATGAGTATGTTATCTAAATACCATTGCACTCCAGTCAACCCACTTAGAATTTGGTACAAGGACAGCAACTCTACCGAACCAATGCCCTCTCCAGAGCCTTCCTACCCACAACAGACCATGCTGATGGTGAGGCAGACATTGACACATCCAGACATTGAAGCAGGTGCTGCAGCAAGATGTCATGTACACTCGGCTGCCGGATGTCATCATGCAAGGCTGGCCAGAATCTTCGAGGGAACTTCCTCATGACCTCCGTGTGTTCTTTACTTTTAGAGAGGAACTAACCATTCAAGATGGTCTAATACTGCGAGGTCAGTGATTCATAGAGTTATAGAGTCATAGATGTTTACAGCATGGACACAGACCCATCAGCCCAGCTGGTCCATGCCGCCCAGTTTCTATCACTAAGCTAGTGTCACTTGCCTACATTTGGCCCATATCCCTCTATACCCACCCTGCCCATGTAACTGTCTAACTGCTTTATAACGGACAAAATTATACCCCCCTTTACCACTGCCTCGGGCAGCCCGTTTCAGATGCTCACCACCCTCTGTGTGAAGAAATTTCCTCTCTGGTCTCTTTTGTATGTCTCTCCTCTCACCTTAATTCTATGTCCTCCAGTTCTAGACTCCTCTCCCTTTTGGAAAAGATGTTGACTATCCACCCTATCGATGCTCCTCATTATTTTATAGACCTCTATAAGATCACCCCTAAGCCTCCTACTCTCCAGGGAAAAAAGTCCCAGCCTATCCAGCCTCTCCTTATAACTCAGACCATCAAGTCCTGGTAGCATCCTCATAAATCTCTTCTGCACTCTTTCTAGTTTAACAATATCCTTTCTATAATAGGGTGACCAGAACTGAACACAATATTCCATGTGTGGTCTTACCAATGTCTTGTACAACTTCAACAAGACGTCCCAACTCCTGTATTCAATATACTGACCAATAAAACCTAGCAGGCTGAATGCCTTCTTCACCACCCTGTCCACTGCGACTCCACCTTTAAGGAGCTATGAACCTGTATTCCTAGATCTCTTGGTTATGTAACTGTCCCCAACTCCCTACCATTAACTGAGTGGGTCCTGCCCTGATTTGATCTACAAAATGCATCACCTCACATTTATCCAAATTAAACTCCATCTGCCATTCATCGGCCCACTGGCCCAATTGGTCAAGATCCTGTTGCAATCTTATATAATCTTCTTCACTATCCACTATGCCACCAAACTAGGTGTCATCTGCAAACTTACTAACCATGCCTTCTACATTCTCATCCAAATCATTTATATATATCACAAATAACAGTGGACCCAGCACCAATCCCCTGAGGCACACTGCTGGTCACAGGCCTACAGTTTGAAAAACAACCCTCCACAACCACCCTTTGGCTTTGGTCACCAAGCCAATTTTGTATTCAATTGGCTACCTCGCCCTAGATTCCATGGGATTTAACCTTTTGCAACAACCTACCATGCGGTACCTTGTCAAAGGCCTTGCTGAAGTCCATGTAGATAACGTCGACTGCACCGCCCTCATCTACCTTCTTGGCTACCGTTCAAAAATCTCAATCAAATGCTTGACACATGACTTTCCCCCTTACAAAGCCATGCTCTCTGTCCCTAATTATCCCTTGCCAGTCTAAATGCCTATAGATCCTGTCCCTCAGAACACCTTCTAACAACTTACCCACTATAGAAGTAAGACTCACTGGTCAGTAGTTATCCCTCCAGCCCTTGCAAACAAGGACACAACATTTGCTACCCTCCAATCTTCAGGCACCTCTCCTGTGGCTGTTGATTATTTAAATATTTCAGTTAGGCAGCCAGCAATTTCCTCCCTAGCCTCCCACAACGTTATAGGATACATTTCATCAGGTCCTGGGTATTTGTCTATCTTGATGCGCTTTAATACCTCCAGTACCTCCTTCTCTGTAATATGTACACTCTTCAGGACATCACTTTTTATTTCCCAAATTTCCCGAACATTCGTGCCTTTCTCAGCAGTAAATACTGACGAGAAATATTCATTTAAGATCACTCTCATCCTTTGTGGATCTGCACATAGATGACCCTGTTTATCCTTGGCCCTACCCTCTCTCACAACACCTTTTTGCCCTTTATGTATCTGTAAAAGCTAGATTTCACTTTGCCTTAGCTGCCAAGACAATCTCATGTACCCCTTTTGCTCTCTTGACTTCTCACTTAACTCTACTCTGATAAGCTCTATACTCTTCAAGAGATCCACTTGATCCCAGCTCCCTACGCATGTCCTTTGCCTCCATCTTCCTTTTGACCATGGCCTCAATATCCCAAGTCATCCAGGGATCCCTACTTCTACCAGCTTTACCCTTCACTCTAAGAGGAATATGCTCACCCTGAACCCCAGTTAACACCCTTTTGAAAGACTCCCACTTACCAGCTGTTCCCTTGCCTGTAAACAGGCTCCCCAATTAACTTTTGAAAATTACCGCCCAGTTCCATCGAAATTGGCCTTGCCCCAATTTAGAAATGTAACTTTTGGGCCAGAACTATCATTCTCCATAGTTATCTTAAAACCAATGGAATTATGGTCACTAGTCCTAAAGTAATCCCTCACACTTCCGTTACCTGCCCTTCCTTATTACCCAAGTGGAGGTCAAGTTTTGCCCCCTCTCTAGTCGGGCCACCCGCATAGTGAATGAGGAATTCTTCCTGAATACACTCGACAAATTTCTCTCCATCCAAACCCCTAGTCCTATGATTGTCCTAGTTAATGCTGGGAAAGTTAAAGCCCCCTACTATTACCACCCTATTGTTCCGGCAGCTATCTGTAATCTTACATATTTGATTCTCTATTTCCCGCTGACTATTTGGGGGCCTATAGTACAGTCCTATTAAAGTGATCTCACGCTTCTTATGTTTTAGTTATTCCCATATAGACTCAGTGGGCGAACCCTTGGATATATCCTCTTTCTGTACTGCTGTGATGTTGTCCCTAATCAAAAACGCAACTCCCCCTCCTTTCCTATCATCTGGTCTATCTTTCCTATAGTATCTGTAGCCCGGAACATTGAGCTGCCAGTCCTGATCCTCCTTTAGCCATGTAATAGCTAGAATACCCCAGTCCCATGTACCTTTCCATGTCCATGCCCTGAGTTCATCTGCCTTGCCTGTTAGGCCTCTTGCATTGAAATGAATGCAGTTCAATCTGTTTCTCTGCCTTCTACTTTCCTCCTTTCTAGCTTTTGTTTCTATCCCCTCTTTACAACCCTCTTACTTCCTTCATTCATTCCCATCCCCCTGCCACATTAGTTTAAACCCTCCCCAACAGCGCTAGCAGACAACCTCCCCTCCACAATGCAGACTCTGCACAAACTGCAAGAGCTAAAATGGTGTTTCATAGTTTGGACAGACTGTTGTACGCTGATGTAAATCTGTTGTTCTATTTGCACATGCTTAGTTGTGCATAGTTATGTACATACACTGTTATACCTCACACCGCTGGGAGCCCAAACTAAATGTGCAGGCTATAGATAGGGTCGTCATGTGACTAAGTGGTGATGCGGTCACGTGGAGCGTCACAGGGGTGGAGCTTGGCAGAATCACCCGGGACCTCGGGCAGAGCAGAGATGTTAATGAGAGTTTATTTAGTTAATAAACCTCCCTTTTGTTGAAAGTCTCTTGTGCACTCATTAATTTAACGGACCATGCAGCACCACAGCATGATCATGTGATGATGACCAGGATGGTGTAGGGTGAGATGGACCTTGAATTATTCCCCTCTGGCAGGTCTTATGTTTCTATAAAACCTGTAAAAAAAGCTGTAAAAAAAGGCTGTAAAAATTGCTAAAGGACAAAATCAGCCCAGGAGAAGTATTCTATTTGAAAATAAATAATAGGATTGTATAATAACATAGGTGGAAATAAAACAACTCAACCTCGTCAGTCCAGACAACGTTCTTCTTTGCAAGTTTCATTCATTCTTCTCCTCACTCAAAGTGAACAAAGAAGAACAAAGAAAATTACAGCAGAGGAACAGGCCCTTCGGCCCTCCCAGCCTGCGCCAATCCTTTATCTAAACCTGTCGCCTATTTTCCAAGGATCTACTTCCCTCTGTTCCCCGCCCAAAAGAACAAAGAAAGACACCCTCACACACTCACCCAACCACTCACCCACACACACTCACCCACACACACTCACCCACACACACTCACCCAACCATTCACCCACACACACTCACCCAACCACTCACCCGCACACACTCACCCAACCACCCACCCACACACACTCACCCAACCACTCACCCACACACACTCACCCAACCACTCACCCACACATACTCACCCAACCACTCACCCACACACACTCACCCACACACACACTCACCCGCACACACTCACCCACACACACTCACCCAACCACTCACCCACACCCACTCACCCAAACACACTCACCCACACACACTCACCCAACCACTCACCCACACACACTCACCCGCACACACTCACCCACACACACTCACCCGCACACACTCACCCACACACACTCACCCGCACACACTCACCCAACCACTCACCCACACCCACTCACCCACACACACTCACCCGCACACACTCACCCACACACATTCACCCAACCACTCACCCACACCCACTCACCCAAACACACTCACCCACACACACTCACCCAACCACTCACCCACACACACTCACCCGCACACACTCACCCACACACACTCACCCAACCACTCACCCACACCCACTCACCCAAACACACTCACCCAAACACACTCACCCAAACACACTCACCCACACACACTAACCTAACCACTCACCCAGACACACTCACCCGCACACACTCACCCAACCATTCACCCACACACACTCACCCACACAAACTCACCCAACCATTCACCCACACACACTCACCCACACACACTCACCCAACCACCTACAGGCACACTCATCCACACACACCCACACACACTCACCCGCACACACTCACCCAACCACTCACCCACACACACTCACCCGTACACACTCACCCGCACACACTCACCCAACCACTCACCCACACATACTCACCCAACCACCCACCCAAACACACTCACCCACACACACTCACCCAACCACTCACCCACACACACCCACCCACACACACTCACCCACCATTCACCCACACACACCCACCCACACACACTCACCCAACCACTCACCCACACACACTCACCCAACCACTCACCTGCACACACTCACCCAACCACTCACCCAAACACACTCACCCACACACACCCACCCAACCACCCACCCACACACACTCACCCGCACACAACCACCCACCCACACACACTCACCCACACACACTCACCCACACACACTCACCACACACACTCACCCACACACACCCAACCATCCACCCACATACACTCACCCACACACACTCACCCACACACACTCACCCAACCACTCACCCAAACACACTCACCCAACCATCCACCCACACACACCCACCCACACACACTCACCCAACCATTCACCCACACACACCCACCCACACACACTCATCCAACCACCCACCCACACACACTCACCCAACCACTTACCTGCACACACTCACCCAACCACTCACCTGCACACACTCACCCAACCACTCACCCAAACACACTCACCCACACACAATCACCCAACCACCCACCCACACACACTCACCCGCACACAACCACCCACCCACACACACTCACCCACACACACTCACCCACACACACTCACCCACACACACTCACCCACACACACCCAACCATCCACCCACATACACTCACCCATACACACTCACCCACACACACTCACCCAACCACTCACCCAAACACACTCACCCGCACACACTCACCCAACCATCCACCCACACACACTCACCCACACACACTCACCCACACACACTCACCCAACCACTCACCCAAACACACTCACCCGCACACACTCATCCAACCACTCACCCAAACACACTCACCCACACACACTCACCCACACACACTCACCCACACACACTCACCCACACACACTCACCCAACTACTCACCCAAACACACTCACCCACACACATTCACCAACACACACTCACCAACACACACTCACCCAACCATCCACACACACACACTCATCCACACACACTCACAAGCACACACTCATCCAACCACCCACACACACTCACCCACTCACACTCACCCAACCACTCACCCACACACACACTCACAAGCACACACTCACCCACACACAACATACCCACACACACTCACCCACACACACTCACCCAACCACTCACCCACACACACTCACCCAACCACCCACCCACACACACCTACCCACACACACTCACCCAACCACCCACACACACACATCCACACACCCGCACACACTCACCCAACCACCCACCCACACACACACCCACACATACTCACCCAACCACCCACCCACACACACTCACTCACACACACTAACCCAACCACCTACAGACACACTCATCCACACACACCCACACACACTCACCCACACACACTCACCCAATCATCCATCCACACACACACACCTGCACACACTCACCCAACCACCCACCCAAACACACTCACCCACACACACTCATCCAACCACCTACAGACACACTCATCCACACACACCCACACACACTCACCCAATCATCCATCCACACACACACCCACACATACTCACCCAACCACCCACCCACACACACTCACCCAACCACCTACAGACACACTCATCCACACACACCCACACACACTCACCCACACACACTCACCCAACCACTCACCCACACACACCCACCCACACACACTCACCCAACCATTCACCCACACACACCCACTCACACACACTCATCCAACCACCCACCCACACACACTCACCCACACACACTCACCCAACCACCCACCCACACACACTCACCCGCACACAACCACCCACCCACACACACTCACCCACACACACTCACCCACACACACTCACCCAACCACTCACCCAAACACACTCACCCACACACACTCACCCAACCACCCACCCACACACACTCACCCGCACACAACCACCCACCCACACACACTCACCCACACACACTCACCCACACACACTCACCCACACACACTCACCCACACACACCCAACCATCCACCCACATACACTCACCCACACACACTCACCCACACACACTCACCCAACCACTCACCCAAACACACTCACCCGCACACACTCACCCAACCATCCACCCACACACACTCACCCACACACACTCACCCACACACACTCACCCACCCACTCACCCAAACACACTCACCCGCACACACTCACCCAACCACTCACCCAAACACACTCACCCACACACACTCACCCAACTACTCACCCAAACACACTCACCCACACACATTCACCAACACACACTCACCAACACACACTCACCCAACCATCCACACACACACACACACTCATCCACACACACTCACAAGCACACACTCATCCAACCACCCACACACACTCACCCACTCACACTCACCCAACCACTCACCCACACACACACTCACAAGCACACACTCACCGACACACAACATACCCACACACTCACCCACACACACTCACCCAACCACCCACCCACACACACCTACCCACACACACTCACCCAACCACCCACACACACTCATCCCACACCCGCACACACTCACCCAACCACCACCCACACACACACCCACACATACTCACCCAACCACCCACCCACACACACTCCCTCACACACACTAACCCAACCACCTACAGACACACTCATCCACACACACCCACCCACACACACTCACCCAATCATCCATCCACACACACACACCTGCACACACTCACTCAACCACCCACCCAAACACACTCACCCACACACACTCATCCAACCACCTACAGACACACACACACACACTCATCCACACACACCCACCACACTCACCCAATCATCCATCCACACACACCACCCACACACACTCCACCAACCACCCACCCCACACACACTCACCCACACACCTACAGACTCACTCATCCCCACACACCCACACACACTCACCCACACACACTCACCCAACCACTCACCCACACACACCCACCCACACACACTCACCCAACCATTCACCCACACACACCCACCCACACACACTCATCCAACCACCCACCCACACACACTCACCCAACCACTTACCTGCACACACTCACCCAACCACTCACCCAAACACACTCACCCACACACACTCACCCAACCACCCACCCACACCCGCACACAACCACCCACCCACACACACTCACCCACACACACTCACCCACACACACTCACCCACACACACTCACCCACACACACCCAACCATCCACCCACATACACTCACCCACACACACTCACCCACACACACTCACCCAACCACTCACCCAAACACACTCACCCGCACACACTCACCCAACCATCCACCCACACACACTCACCCACACACACTCACCCACACACACTCACCCAACCACTCACCCAAACACACTCACCCGCACACACTCACCCAACCACTCACCCAAACACACTCACCCACACACACTCACCCAACTACTCACCCAAACACACTCACCCACACACATTCACCCAAACACACTCACCAACACACACTCACCCAACCATCCACACACACACACACACTCATCCACACACACTCACAAGCACACACTCATTCCCAACCACCCAACACACTCACCCACTCACACTCACCCAACCACTCACCCACACACACACTCACAAGCACACACTCACCCACACACACTCATCCACACACACTCACCCACACACACTCACCCAACCACCTCACCCACACACACTCACCAACCACTCACCCACACACACTCACCCAACCACCCACCCACACACACCCACCCACACACACTCATCCACACACCCGCACACACTCACCAACCACCCACCCACACACACACCCACACATACTCACCCAACCACCCACCCACACACACTCACTCACACACTCACCCCACACACCCACCCACACACACTCACCCAACCATTCACCCACACACACCCACCCACACACACTCATCCAACCACCCACCCACACACACTCACCCAACCACTTACCTGCACACACTCACCCAACCACTCACCCAAACACACTCACCCACACACACTCACCCAACCACCCACCCACACCCGCACACAACCACCCACCCACACACACTCACCCACACACACTCACCCACACACACTCACCCACACACACTCACCCACACACACCCAACCATCCACCCACATACACTCACCCACACACACTCACCCACACACACTCACCCAACCACTCACCCAAACACACTCACCCGCACACACTCACCCAACCATCCACCCACACACACTCACCCACACACACTCACCCACACACACTCACCCAACCACTCACCCAAACACACTCACCCGCACACACTCACCCAACCACTCACCCAAACACACTCACCCACACACACTCACCCAACTACTCACCCAAACACACTCACCCACACACATTCACCAACACACACTCACCAACACACACTCACCCAACCATCCACACACACACACACACTCATCCACACACACTCACAAGCACACACTCATCCAACCACCCACACACACTCACCCACTCACACTCACCCAACCACTCACCCACACACACACTCACAAGCACACACTCACCCACACACAACATACCCACACACACTCACCCACACACACTCACCCAACCACTCACCCACACACACTCACCCAACCACTCACCCACACACACTCACCCAACCACCCACCCACACACACCTACCCACACACACTCACCCAACCACCCACACACACTCATCCACACACCCGCACACACTCACCCAACCACCCACCCACACACACACCCACACATACTCACCCAACCACCCACCCACACACACTCACTCACACACACTAACCCAACCACCTACAGACACACTCATCCACACACACCCACACACACTCACCCACACACACTCACCCAATCATCCATCCACACACACACACCTGCACACACTCACCCAACCACCCACCCAAACACACTCACCCACACACACTCATCCAACCACCTACAGACACACTCATCCACACACACCCACACACACTCACCCAATCATCCATCCACACACACACACCCACACATACTCACCCAACCACCCACCCACACACACTCACCCAACCACCTACAGACACACTCAGGCACACACACCCACACACACTCACCCACACACACTCACGCAACCACCCACTGTTGCTCATTGGGTTCTCTCTTTAATTGGCTCTGTTTATGGCGGTTAATATGGTCGCCTTCCTTAATTCTAATTACGTTTGCTCAAGAGTCGCCAGGTATCTTTCGATACCAGCACAAGGTTCAAAACCGAATACTGATCAAAGACTCGATACACCAGTTAGTAAGTTCGAAATCAATGCTCATTTATTTACACACACAGTCAATTATACTCATGCACAAACTCTGCCAACTAAACTATCACTGCTACTAAAGCCTATATTTAGCTTTGGGCGCCCACTCAGTCAGAGGAACAATGGCCGTTGTCCGGTTCGGAGGCTGCTGGGGTCGAGCTGGTACGGAATAGTAGCTGGGAGCATCTGTCTCGTAGCGTGCATTGACTTTGGACTTACTCGCTCTGGTGCAGCTGCTAGGCAGGCCTCTCGTCGCTGAGAGCCAAGGCCAAGAGAGCGAGTCTCTCTTGGGGACTTCTTCTTATACCCAAAGGGGGCTTCGCGCTCTTTTGGGCGGTCCTTGAACTTGGTCCCAATTAATTGGACCGTATCCTGATCATTGGTATCGATTTCCTCCAATAAAGGGGTGGCTCTGTGCACACTCACCTGCACACACACACCTCCATACACAAACACACACTCATCCACATCCACACACTCATCGACACACCCACACACACTCATACACACCCACACACACTCATCCACATACACTAACCCAACCACACACTCATTCACACCCACACATACACATTAACACTCACACACTCATCCAGACATCCATACCCACCCATAAACACACACTCATCCACATCCAATGCACAACCCACACGCAATCACCCACACACTCACCCACCCTCGACCACACATACACACTCACCCACACCCAAATACACATACACACCCTCACCCACACACAGTCGCCCATACACACTCATCCACACACTCTCACCCACACCCAACCACACACAAACCCACATACGCCCGACCATACACCCATACACACTCACCCACACCGAGACATACTTACACACACATGTACCCACACCCAACCACACACACTCACTCACACCTGACCACACACACTCATACATACCCAACCCCACACCAACACACATTCACCAAAACCCAATGACACACTGACACACATACTCACCCACACCCATCTACCCAAGCACACACCTACCCCCACACACCTAAAAACACGCCCACACACACTCACTCACACCCAACCAACCACTCACCTACACCCAACCACACACATGCTGACATGCACTCAACCACTCACCCATACTCACCTACCCAGACCCAACCATCCACCCACACACATCTACTCGCACGTACACACACACCCACACACTCATCTGTACACAACCACACACTAACACACACTCGCCCACACACACACATTCACTCGCAACCAACAACCCACCCGCATACACTCACCAGCCCCCCACACACACAACTTCTTGCACAAAAACCCGCACACACTCACCTGCACACACACACCTCCATACACAAACCCACAGGATCACACACACCCACATATACTCACATAAACACACACACACACACACACACCCACACACATTCACCCGTAACCAGCCACCCACCCGCAAACATACTCACCAGCACACACACGCCTCCGCACACACAAACCCACACACGTGGTGGGACTACACCCTTTTCCTCAGACTGCTGGGATATAAATACCCCATACCAGGTGTGGGCCCGGGTGCGGTCATCAGGACCTGCACTTTACATGCAAGGACATCACACCTCCTCCACAAATGGAATTGCAAGGTCAACCTGCATCCTACTGTTGTCACCCAGATTGGACTGCTGACCACATTTTGAATGAATGTGCCTCATGGAAATTTGCTGCAGGGTTCAAGGCAATCCATTTCCTAACTCACGGTGCTGTGATTTGGTGTCCAACTTGTAAAGCTGCAAGACGTTCTGAAGAATGAAAGAGATGTGCCAATTTGGAGCTGGACTCCTCCAGCTTCCTTGACAGTGATAGTAGCTCTCTGGTAGAACTGTCTGTCAATGCACTAAAAACTTCTGTGTTCATCACGAAAACAAATGCAAAATATGACGGATGCTGAAAATCTGAAATAAAAACAAAAGATGCTTGGTCTGGTCTGGCAGCACCTGGGCATAGGAACAGAGTTAACCCTTTGGGTCTGTGTGACCACCTCTGATGGAGAGTCATATGGACTGTTACTGTCTCCACAGATGCTGCCAGAGCTGCTGAGTTTTCCCAGCATGTTCTGTTGTTATTTCTGTGTTCAGTTCCGCCTGCCTGATCTTGTCCGCTTCCCACTGAATTCTTCTTCCAGGTTCTCAGCAGCAGAACTTGTGTGACTCCCATCCAATGAGCTGGTACACATATTACTCTTTTCCCCTGGTCTACCTGCAGGACACCTGTGCCCCTGCGTCTCACAATGTGGCGATCACCCTGCTATACTCTAAAGTATGCAGGGTGTCAGTGTCTAAACAGATAGCCGTGAGCGTGAGATCGAGCGCTGGTGTTTCTTTATTATCATTGTCTTGTTCCTTTTTGGGCTTTATGGTCTAATTCCACTGCTTGGACAGGTGACAGTTCTGGGGTATCTAAAAACAACAAGGCACAAGGGTAGGGTGGCACGGTAGCACAGTGGTTAGCACTGTGGCTTCATAGCGCCAGGGACCCAGGTTCGATTCCCGGCTTGGGTCGCTGTCCGTGCTGAGTCTGCACGTTCTCCCCGTGTCTGCGTGGGTTTCCTCCGGGTGCTCCGATTTCCTTCCACAAGTCCTGAAAGCCGTGCCTGTTAGGTGAATTGGACATTCTGAATTCTCCCTCTGTGGACCCGAACAGGCACTGGAATGTGATGACTTGGGGATTTTCACAGTAACTTCATTGCAGTGTTAATGTAAGCCTACTTGGGACACTAATAAACAGATTATTATTATTAAATTATTAGGGCTGCGGTGAGTGCAGTGGTTGCAAAGTAAGAGGTGCAGGCGTCTACCATCTGCAGTTTGCATATCACAGGAGACTGGGATGAAGTGGAAGCGGGATGTGAAAAGATTGATGAGGTAGAAACATAGTCATCTTCTGTGGCATCAGCCGTGCTACGCAGCATGGCCTCAGAGATGGCTGCTCCTATGATGGTGACAACTGTGTCCTCCGTTGGGCTGAGGAAATGTAACCATGCCTGATCCTCTGCAGTTAATTGCAGCTGCCTCTGGTTATGCACCACTTCTCACTTTGTGCACGTTGCTCTCACCACAAACCTAACCTTGTACCTCTCACTTCTTGGATGAACTGTCATCTGACCAGGCAAGACAGAAGGGTATGTGTCAGTGAGTGTGGGTGCAATGTGTTTGAGTAAGTGGCTATCATGGTTGAATAGCTGGCAGTGTGTGGGAGGTTTGCAGTAGCTCTCAGAGTGTAAAGTGAGGAGACCCTATGAATGTGGGATATGAGTCATGGTTAATAGAGTGTTGGTAGGTGATTGATGGGAATGCGGTGAATGAAGCAGATTTTGAAGCTGGTGCAGCTCATAGGAGATGACATTTGACCTTGACCACTCATGTGAGGTCATTGAACTTTCCCAGCACTGTATCCAGGTTCTTGCCGTGACATTGTTCAGATTTACCCTCATGCCCGTCTACTCCCATTATCTTAGTGTTTGCCTGGAGTGTCTCCTGTGGATACAGCAGACCTCTTCTCCTCTCCACCTCCTGCACCAAGGCTTCAAATGCTGCATCAGAAAATTTGGGAGCCTGCTCTCTGCCATGTTGCACCATCTTCATTTTTCCTGAGGGTCAGACATTCCTCTCCAATGGTGCGCAATACATGCTGCAGCCAGAATGCGCCTGTCCTTTCAGAGGTACTGTCTAGTTTAGGTAGTTCAGGCGGCCTTTAAAGGTGCCAGCTTCAAATGAGCGTGGGACCCTGACTCAGGTATGCAGCCACTCTGCAGTGCATTTGGCTTTAGAATGCTTCTTCATAGATTCACTAAGTGCAGAACAAGGCCATTTGGCTTGTTGAATCTGCACCGAAAGATCACCCTACCTCGGCCCAATCCCCCACCCTATTCCTGCAACCCCACCCTAAGGGTCAATTTATCATGGCAAATCCACCTAACTTGCACATCTTTGGACTGTGGGAGGAAACCGGAGCACCCGGAGGAAACCCACGCACACACGGGGAGAAAGTGCAAATTCCAGACAGTCACCCAATGTCGGAATCGAACCCGGGTCACTGGCGCTGTGAGACAGAAGCACTAGCCACTGTGCCACCCATTTTGTTCAATTGTTTCATGGGATGTGGGCATTACTGGACAGGCCAGCATTTCATGCCCATCCCTAATGACCTTGAACTGAGTCTAGGCCATTTATGAGGGCAGTTAAGAGTCCACCACATTGCTGTGCATCTGGAGTTACATTTAGACCTGACCAGGCGAGGGTGGCAGATTTCCTTCCCTCAAGGTCATTGGTTAACCAGATGGGGTTATAACAACAATCAATGATAGTTTCATGGTCACCATTACTGATACTAGCTTTCAATTCCAGATTTAATCATTGAATTGAAATTACATAGAACATACAGTGTAGAAGGAGGCCATTTGGCCCATCGAGTCTGCACCGACCCACTTAAGCCCTCACTTCCACCCTATCCCCGTAACCCAATAACCCCTCCTGACCTTTTCGGTCACTAAGGGCAATTTAGCATGGCCAATCCACCTAACCTGCACGTCTTTGAACTGTGGGAGGAAACCGGAGTACCCGGAGGAAACCCACGCAGACACGGGGAGAACGTGCAGACTTCGCACAGCTTCCCTCTGTTTCTCTCTCCACAGATGCTGCCAGACCTGCTGAGCATTTCCAATATTTTATTTTTTTATATTTCAGACTTCCAGCTTTCGCAGTATTTTGCTTTTTTTTAAATCTCCTGAGCCTCTGGAATACTAGCCCAGTGACATTACCATCAGCAACTTCCCTTGCCAGTATCATTTAAATTAACCAGCAGCATGAATTTAGCTGTACTGCTTTTCACAGATACAGGTTAACTGTGCATTGTGATCCCCCATGGCTGCTTCTGATAGCTACCTAACGTTTAGCCCAAGGTTTATTGAAATGATGCTCTCTAAAGTTAGCGACCATGCTAAAAGCTAAAGCCACCCTGTACCCTGCCCCATTTAAATCTGTTGTTACAGTCTAATTTCCAGTCCCGCACTTTGGATCAGTGTAGAGAACACAACTTCGGTTGTGCTGTCCTTTGGGAATAGCTAACAGTTCTAAATCAGCAATATTAAGTGTCTTGCATAGATGCACAGCACCAACTGGAGATAATCAGTCAGTGTTTCTTCGCAAATTGGATGTTGAAAGATGATTAAGGCAGACATGTTAATGTGTCTGGCACGGAGCTGATGGTGTTAGTCATTTTCTGATGCTAAAACCTTGATAAAGGAGGTGAACCTGATATTCCACGCACACCAAATGAATATTATTATTGTGGTAGGTTTTACAAGTTCGGGACAGAATTTTCTTGGAATCAATCTTGACCTGCTGCTGTATCTTCACTGAAAATTCCTTCAGTGATGAGCCTATGGCGGGAGAGCAGGACCAGTTTGGAGGATATCCTGGCTTAGGGCTCTACCTCTCTAAAACTTTACACGGAATGACATCATATGGAAATGGTACAGTTTAAAAAGGGATAGAGCTCAGCTCCTGTTATACCTGACTAAGCAAATACAAAAACAATTCCGAAGGTATGCCAAAAAATAAAGAGAAATACCCTACTTGTAATTCTGTTTCTCTCCTGACTCCTTTTGTTCACACATACGGGGCTGGATTCTCCGCAGACCCACGCCGACATCGCGTTTGGCTCGTGGCCATGGAACACAGAGAGTGGACCAGACCCGTCTGGGACTGCGCCACTTCATGCTGCAACTGTGCCAACACCTTCGGGGTCTGGGTCAAATTAGCCAGTGACTACGCCATCTACATCGGGGACTGGGCCACCTCCTTCCGTGTCTGCACCAAGTCGGTCAGTGCCTGGGCAATTTCACCAATGCTGTCAGCCATGGCCCGTTGTGACTGGGCCAGTCTCAAGAGTGCCGTTGCAATGTCCTGGTGGTTATCGCACATGGTTGCCTGTGAGGCGGCAACCCTGTCCTGGGCCTTGGCCAGCGCCTGCACCGATTGCCCCAGGCCTTGGACAGGATGAGCCATAGAAAAATCCTTTGCCTCCAAGACCTCCACCGCGGACGCCACCCCTGCGGTTGGCCTGGATGGCACACATGGCCGACACCACCTCCTGCACACGGTTGGACTCCTCCAACTGCACCTGCAGGTGCTGAATGCTCACCAACAACTCCTGGCTCTGCAACTGCATCTCCCCGATCGATTGGACTGCCTGTTCCACAAGCCCGAAACCCATCTGGACGGCAGCTAGTCCCTGGAGTCGGCATGCCCTCCAACCGTCCGCCCCCTCGGGAGTTCCTACCTTCACTTTCTGTACCAGAATATGTGTGTGGTGCGCACCAGATAGTGTCCCTGGAGCCTCTTCATTAAAGTGCCCAGCCGAGGTGAGTGCGATAATGGAGGTTGTTGGTTACAGCTGTGAAGGGAAATCTGTGCCATCATTGGGGTTCCAGGGTATCCTTGGTCTCAGGTCTGAGGCTCGTACCCATGTCGGTGTCCTTGTCATTGGCTGTGCCTGAGGGTGTGGGCAAGGGACACCAGAAAGGCTCACCACCATTGGCGGGTCGGGTACAGGCAATTAAAATGAATGAGTTGCCGCAATTTTTGTTTACTTTCCAATGCCTGCCGATTTATCTGCCAAAGGCATTTTTTAGAGAGATTGAAGGAATTATTATACGTTCATATGGGGAGAGAAGGTGGCCAGAGTTAGAAGGGTGCTATTACAGAGCGGAAGGCAGGCAGGGGGTTTGGGTCTTCCGAACCTGATGTATTATTACTGGGCGGAGAATGTGGAGAAGGTGCGAAGCTGGGTCAGAGGGGTTGGTTCCCAGTGGGTCAGAATGGAGGAGAGTTTGTGTAGGGGGTCGGGATTGAAGGTGCTGGCAACAGCGCCGCTCCCCATGGCCCCGGGGAGATACTCAGGGAGTCTGCTAGTAATAGCTTTGTTGAGGATTTGGAGGCAGTTTCGCCAGCACTTCGGGAAGGGAGCAAGGTCAAAGCAAATGCAAATTGGTGGCAACCACAAATTTGAGCCAGGAAAGTGGGATGGAAATTTTGGGAGATGGGAGGAGAAGGGAATTAGGACCCTAAAAGATGTATTTCTTTGGGGTCAAGTTGCAGGATTCAAGGAGCTGGGAGCGAAGTATGGACTGGAGCAGGGGGGAAATGTTTAGATACATGCAGGTTCGAGACTTTGCCAAGAAGGAGATACAGAACTTCCCGGTGGAACCGGCATCCACATTGCTGGAGGACGGGCTGATGACAGGGGGACTGGAGAAGGGGGTAGTGTCAGCGGTTTACGGAGCTATTTTAGAAGAGGAGAAGGCACTGCTGGAAGGGATCAAAGCAAAGTAGGAGGAAGAGTTGGGAGAGGGTATGGAGGAGGGGTTCTGGTGTGAGGTGCTCAAGAGAGTGAACGCCTCCACCTCGTGCGCGAGGTTAGGGTTTGTACAGTTGAAGGTGGTGTATAGAGCAAGCGCACCTCACAAAAGTGAGGATGAGTCGGCTCTTTGAGGGGGTAGAAGATGTATGTGAACATTGTGGGAGGGGCCGCACAAACAATGTTCATATGTTTTGGTCCTGTCCAAAGCTGGAGGATTACTGGAAGGAGGTTTTTAGGATAATCTCTAACGTGGTGCATGTGAAACTGGAAACGGGCCCTCGGGAGGCCATATTCGGGGTATCGGACCAGCCGGGGTTGGAAACAGGTGCGGAGGCCGATGTTGTAGCCTTCGCCTCATTGATCACTCGTCGGTGGATCCTGTTGGGATGGAGATCAACCTCTCCACCATGTGCCCTGGACTGGTGGGGGGACCTGCTGGAATTCTTGATTCTTGAGAAGGTTGTTTGAACTGAGGGAAAGGATGGAGGGGTTCTACAATTCCTGCACGTTATGCATTATACACTTTCAAGAATTAGATTACATTGAATATTAGGGGAGGGCTGGGGGAGGGGGACTGTTTATATTAATGGTGACTATGGGTGATTCCTGATTCCTTTTTGCTTATGTTAACATGTGGGCTGTTGTTTGGGGGTTTGGTGGAAGGATGGGATCGTTGTTGTTGATATGGGGATTGACATTGTGTCCGTTACTGCTTATTGTTGGTGGCTGCAAATTTGGAAGAAAATCAGAAAAAGGAGAATAAAAATATTTATAACAAAAAGGAGGGTCCGTCCCATCACCAGGTCCTGCAAGACACAAGGCAAGACACATGATTAGACCATGGGCTGGGGAGGAGTAGGGTTGGTGGGGGTTTGTGGGGGAAGGGGGGTGTTTGGGAGGGTGGAGTAGGGATGGTGATGGTGTTGGAGCGGGGTTGTGAGGATAGTGTGGGGGTGAGGGTGATGTGGGGGTGAAGGTGATGTGGGGGTGAGGGTGGTGGGGGGGGGGGTGGTGTTGAGGATGCGGTTATTGTGAGGGTGGTGTGGGGATTGTGTGGGGTGGTGTGGAGGTGGTGTTGAAGATGAGGGTATTGTGAGGGTGGTGTGGGGGTGAGGGTGGTGTGGGGGTGGTGTTGAGGATGAGGGTATTGTGAGGGTGATGTGGGGGTGAAGGTGATGTGGGGGTGAGGGTGATGTGGGGTTGGTGTGGGGGTGAAGGTGATGTGGGGGTGAGGGTGGTGTGGGGGTGGTGTTGAGGAGGAGGGTATTGTGAGGGTGGTGTTGGGGTGAGGGTGGTGTGGGGGTGGTGTTGAGGAGGAGGAGGGTATTGTGAGGGTGGTGTTGGGGTGAAGGTGATGTGGGGGTGAGGGTGGTGGGGGGGTGGTGTTGAGGGTGCGGTTATTGGGAGGGTGGTGCGGGGGTTGTGTGGGGTGGTGTGGAGGTGGTGTTGAGGATGAGGGTATTGTGAGGGTGGTGTGAGGGTGAGGGTGGTGTGGGGGTGAGGGTGGTGTGGGGGTGGTGTTGAGGATGAGGGTATTGTGAGGGTGGTGTGGGGGTGAAGGTGATGTGGGGTGAGGGTGATGTGGGGTTGGTGTGGGGGTGAAGGTGATGTGGGGGTGAGGGTGGTGTTGGGGTGGTGTTGAGGAGGAGGGTATTGTGAGGGTGGTGTGGGGGTGAAGGTGATGTGGGGGTGAGAGTGGTGTGGGGGTGGTGTTGAGGAGGAGGAGGGTATTTTGAGGGTTGTGTGGGGGTGAGAGTGGTGTGGGGGTGGTGTTGAGGAGGAGGGTATTGTGAGGGTGAGGGTGGTGTGGGGGTGGTGTTGAGGATGAGGGTATTGTGAGGGTAGTGTGAGGGTGATGTGGAGGTGAGGGTGGAGTGGGGGTGGTGTTGAGGAGGAGGGTATTGTGAGGGTGAGGGTGGTGTGGGGGTGGTGTTGAGGATGAGGGTATTGTGAGGGTAGTGTGGGGGTGAGGGTGATGTGGGGGTGAGGGTGGTGTGGGGTTGGTGTGGGGGTGGGGGTGGTGTAGGTGTGGGGGTGGTGTGGGTGTGAGGGTGGTGTGGGGGTGGTGTAGGTGTGGGGGTGGTGTAGGTGTGGGGGTGGTGTTGGGGTGAGGGTGGTGTGGGGGTGGTGTAGGTGTGGGGGTGGTGTAGGTGTGGGGGTGGTGTAGGTGTGGGGGTGGTGTGGGGGTGAGGGTGGTGTGGGGGTGGTATGGGGTGAGGGTGGTGTGGGGGTGGTGTAGGTGTGGGGGTAGTGTGGGGGTGGTGTAGGTGTGGGGTTGGTGTAGGTGTGGGGGTGGTGTGGGGGTGGTATGGGGTGAGGGTGGATTGGGGGCGGTGTGGGAGTGAGGGTGGTGTGGGGGTCGTGTGGGTGTGTGGGTGGTGTGGGTGTGGGGGTGGTGTGGGGGTGGTGTGGGTGTGAGGGTGGTGTGGGGGTGGTGTAGGTGTGGGGGTGGTGTGGGTGTGTGGGTGAGGGTGGTGTGGGGGTGGTGTAGGTGTGGGGGTGGGGGTGGTGTAGGTGTGGGGGTGGTGTAGGTGTGGGGGTGGTGTAGGTGTGGGGGTGAGGGTGGTGTGGGGGTGGTGTAGGTGTGGGGGTGGTGTAGGTGTGGGGGTGGTGTAGGCGTGGGGGTGAGTGCGATGTGGGGGTGGTGTAGGTGTGGGGGTGGTGTGGGGGTGGTGTAGGTGTGGGGGTGGGGGTGGTGTAGGTGTGGGGGTGGTGTAGGTTTGGGGGTGGTGTAGGTGTGGGGGTGGTGTAGGTGTGGGGGTGAGGGTGGTGTGGGGGTGGTCTAGGTGTGGGGGTGGTGTAGGTGTGGGGGTGGTGTAGGCGTGGGGGTGAGTGCGGTGTGGGGGTGGTGTAGGTGTGGGGGTGGTGTGGGGGTGGTGTAGGCGTGGGGGTGAGTGCGGTGTGGGGGTGGTGTAGGTGTGGGGGTGGTGTGGGGGTGGTGTGGGGGTGAGGGTGGTGTGGTGGTGAGGGTGGTGTGGTGGTGAGGGTGGTGTGGGGGTGGTGTGGGGGTGGTGTGGGGGTGGTGTAGGTGTGGGGGTGGTGTAGGTGTGGGGGTGGTGTGGGGGTGGTGTAGGTGTGGGGGTGGTGTGGGGGTGGTGTGGGAGTGAGGGTGGTGTGGGGGTGGTGTAGGTGTGGGGGTGAGGGTGGTGTGGGGGTGAGGGTGGTGTGGGAGTGGTGTGGGGGTGGTGTAGGTGTGGGGGAGGTGTAGGTGTGGGGGTGGTGTAGGTATGGGGGTGGTGTGGGGGTGGTGTAGGTGTGGGGGTGGTGTGGGGGTGGTGTAGGTGTGGGGGTGGTGTTGGTGTGGGGGTGGTGTAGGTGTGGGGGTGGTGTTGGTGTGGGGGTGGTGTGAGGTGGTGTAGGTGTGGGGGTGGTGTAGGTGTGGGGGTGGTGTGGGTGAGGGGGTGGTGTAGGTGTGGGGGTGGTGTAGGTGTGGGGGTGGTGTAGGTGTGGGGGTGGTGTAGGTGTGGGGGTGGTGTAGGTTTGGGGGTGGTGTGGGGGTGGTGTGGGGGTGAGGGTGGTGTGGGGGTGAGGGTGGTGTGGGGGTGGTGTTGGTGTGGGGGTGGTGTTGGTGTGGGGGAGGTGTGGGGGTGGTGTAGGTGTGGGGGTGAGGGTGGTGTGGGGGTGGTGTAGGTGTGGGGGAGGTGTAGGTGTGGGGGTGGTGTAGGTGTGGGGGTGGTGTAGGTGTGGGGGTGGCGTGGGGGTGGTGTGGGGGTGAGGGTGGTGTGGGGGTGAGGGTGGTGTGGGGGTGGTGTTGGTGTGGGGGTGGTGTAGGTGTGGGGGTGGTGTAGGTGTGGGGGTGGTGTGGGGGTGGTGTAGGTGTGGGGGTGGTGTTGGTGTGGGGGTGGTGTAGGCGTGGGGGTGGTGTAGGTGTGGGGGTGGTGTGGGTGTGGGGGTGGTGTAGGTGTGGGGGTGTTGTAGGTTTGGGGGTGGTGTGGGGGTGGTGTGGGGGTGAGGGTGTTGTGGGGGTGGTGTTGGTGTGGGGGTGGTGTTGGTGTGGGGGAGGTGTGGGGGTGGTGTAGGTGTGGGGGTGAGGGTGGTGTGGGGGTGGTGTAGGTGTGGGGGTGGTGTAGGTGTGGGGATGAGGGTGGTGTGGGGGTGGTGTAGGTGTGGGGGTGGTGTTGGTGTGGGGGTGGTGTTGGTGTAGGTGTGGGGGTGGCGTGGGATGAGGGTGATGTGGGGTGGGGTGGTTGACACACGTGTCATGGGGAATCCCAACTCAGCGGGGTCTCACTTCCTCGTTCGACCGCCGACCTCCATCCCGGCGGCTGCCCTTTCCTCCCCAGGGCCCGCTTCTCTGCCGCGGTTAGGGGCCGCAGGTCCGATGGTCCCCATCTAATCTTTTCCAACTCGCGGCGGTTATGGTCGGCCTTCTCCTGGGAGGCGGGGGGGTGGAGAACAGAAATTACACAGTGTTAGACAGTTCAACACATGCAGCCCATTGGGTGGGTAGCTGGTGACTTCAGTGGCCAGGGCACCCGGCCATGGCGGCTGGTATGAGTGCCGGCATGTGGTTCAGGGTGGGTGTTTTGCCCAGGGTGGTGTAGGTGTGGGGGTGGTGTAGGTGTGGGGGTGGTGTAGTTGTGGGGGTGGTGTGGGAGTGAGGGTGGTGTAGGTGTGGGGGTGGTGTAGGTGTGGGGGTGGTGTAGGTGTGGGGGTGGTGTAGGTGTGGGGGTGGTGTAGTTGTGGGGGTGGTGTGGGAGTGAGGGTGGTGTAGGTGTGGGGGTGGTGTAGGTGTGGGGGTGGTGTAGGTGTGGGGTTGGTGTAGGTGTGGGGGTGGTGTGGGAGTGAGGGTGGTGTAGGTGTGGGGGTGGTGTAGGTGTGGGGGTGGTGTAGGTGTGGGGGTGGTGAGGGGGGAAGTGGGGGATAACGGTTGCGTGGGATGGGGGTTGGTGGCAGGGGCACAGTGCTGCCTAGTCACCCTGGCCCCCCTCAGTATCTTATGGGACCGCTGGCCGGTCCGGATAGTGTTGTTGATGGCGCTTACAGCATCTGCCACCTGCGCCCAGGCACAGCGAACAGCGGCTGCTGGCAGTCTCCTTCCCGGGCCCGGGTACCGGGTCACCTGCCATCGCTCCACAGCGACCAGGAGGATCTCAAGCTCGGCATCCGTAAACCTGAAGGCTGCTCTCCTCACTGTCATCTTGTTGGCAGAGATGGTGTATGTGTGGGGGTGGGATGTCTATACGCTTGTCACATTCCTGAGTGTCAATCCAATCAATTAGAATTGATTGACTTAACGGTCGTTGAATGGGTCTCGGTGTGGCGCCAGTTTTGCTGTCGTAGAACTCTGCGAATCCTGCCCCGGCGTCAACATTTAGTCTCAGGAACGGAGTATTCCTCCGCATAGCTTTCAGGCTAAAATTATAAGTCATATTTGTTGCAAAGATTAAATTGACATTGAAGTAAAGAAAAGCAAAGCGGTTACTGGCACCAATATTTATAGAACAACAAAGATCTAGATCAGCCCATGAGATTTTAATCGTCTTTTATTCAGACAATATTTTTTGTACACCAATAAACTGCAAGATGTTGGGCGTGATTCACCCGAGAAGTGACTGAGGCTGGAAATCCACCAGAGGGCAAAGGAGTGCTTTCCAGACTAATCTGCAATCTCTTTAACTGCTACCTCCATTACTGAGTGCTTTCCCAGGAGGTTCCATGTTTCAGAAGTGAATGCCAGGCGAATGCCCCACTAGCAGCTCTTCTGGAATACCTGTGGTTTGTGTGTAACCTGCTGCATCTGGGTGAGAGACACAGGCCAAAATTGTCCGTCCTTTCCAGCTTCTGGGATCCTTCCGGTCCTGTTGATGCCAACACCCAGTGATGTGTTCCCTGGCAGCGGAGGCTGTGGGCACATCAAAACCCCGTTGACATTGGCGGACTGGAAGATCCTGCCGATGGCCAATGAGAGGACAACGCCGCTGCCAGAAAGTATGCTGCAGAGGGGCCGGATATTCCCACCCAGAAAGAAAACTCACCCACTTTTCTTTATGGATACAATTCCACATCCTACTTTCAATATCTGTCTTGTTTAATTGGCATCATGGTATCCATATCTGAATGGTTTTGCAAGTATTTTTAGGTTCACATTATTTGTGTATTTCAAGCTACTCCCAGACCCCACTGAGTATCTGACACGATGGACGGGTTTCTCCCGTCCCACCCCCACCCTCAGCGACGGGTTTTGGAGGGACAGGGGGACCCCGCCATTGGTCGCTGGCCGGATCCTCCAGTCGAGCTGCTGTCAATAAGACCAGAAGACATAGGAGCAGAATTAGGCCACTCGGTCCATCGAGTCTGCTCCGCCATTCAATCATGGCTGATATTTTTCTCATCCCCATTCTCCTGCCTTCTCCCCATAACCCCTGATCCCCTTATTGATCAAAAAACCTACCTATTTGTCTTAAAGACACTCAGTGATTTGGCCTGCACCGCCTTCTGCGGCAAAGCGTTCCACAGATTCACCACCCTCTGGCTGAAGAAATTCCTCCTCATCTCTGTTTTAAAGGATCATCCCTTTAGTCTGAGGTGTCTTCTGGTTCTAGTTTTTCCTACAAGTGGAAACATCCTCTGCACGTCCACTCTATCCAGGCCATGGAGTATCCTGTAAGTTTCAATAAGATCCTTCCTCATTCTTCCAAACTGCAATGAGTACAGACCCAGTGTCCTCAACCATTTCTCATACGACAAGCCTTCATTCCAGGGATCATTCTTGTGAACCTCCTCTGGACCCTTTCCAAGGCCAGCATGTCCTTCCTTAGATACGGGGCCCAAAACTGCTCACAGTACTCCAAATGGGCTCTGACCAGAGCCTTATATAGCCTCAGAAGTACATACCTGCTCTTATATTCTAGCCCTCTCGACATGAATGCTAACATTGCATTTGCCTTCCTAACTGCCAACTGAACCTGCACGTTAACCTTAAGAGAATCGTGAACAAGGACTCCCAGGTCCCTTTGTGCTTCTGATTTCCTAAACATTTTCCCATTTAAAAAAGTCTCAGCCTCTATTCTTCCTACCAACGTGCATAGCCTCACACTTTTCTACCTTGTATTCCATCTGCCACTTCTTTGCCCACTCTCCTAGCCTGTCCAAGTCCTTCTGCAGCCCGCCTGCTTCCTCAACGTCTGAGGATCGTGGGATTATATTCATTGGAGTTTAGGAGGTTGAGGGGAGATCTAATAGAAACTTACAAGATAATGAATGGCTTGGATAGGATGGACGTAGGGAAGTTGTTTCCATTAGCAGGGGAGACTAGGACGCGGGGGCACAGCCTTAGAATAAAAGGGAGTCACTTTAGAACAGAGATGAGGAGAAATTTCTTCAGCCAGAGAGTGGTAGGTCTGTGGAATTCATTGCCACAGAGGGCGGTGGAGGCCGTGACATTGAGTGTCTTTAAGACAGAAATTGATAAATTCTTGATTTCTCGAGGAATTAAGGGCTATGGGGAGAGAGCGGGTAAATGGAGTTGAAATCAACCATGATTGAATGGTGGAGTGGACTCGATGGGCCGAATGGCCTTACTTCCGCTCCTATGTCTTATGGTCTTATGGTTCTACCGCGGTTCGCGATATACGGTGGGGGTGCTTATGGACCCCAACTTTTTTCACTCTTTTTGAAACAACACCTTTTTAAGCCGATGAACTTGTTTGTCATTCCGATTAGCCGCAATGATTAGCCCGATTAGCCGCGATAAATAGCCGCGATGATTTGTAATTAAAGCGTATAAATACAAAATGCCTAAGCGCAAGTCTTACACAGTAAAGGAAAAGATAAATTTGATAGACCGTATTAGAAACGGCGAAACAAAGGCAAAATTACCCAGAGAGACTGGTGTGCCAGAGTCAACCCTCCGTGGGTGGGAGAAAAATGAGGACAGTTTGAGAACTTATGTTGAGACTCTTTCTGAGAGTGAAGGGCTTGCCAGGAAAAAGGCAAGGACCGCTAGTGACATTAACTTGGAGAAGGCTGTGTTCGCCTGGTTTGTCCAGGAACAGTCTGGTGGCACCCCCCCTATCTGGACCTATCATCAGGACTCAGGCTGAGAAGTTCCATCACCAGGTCCACCCAGAGGACACCATATACAAACTACATCTGAAGAACCTCCAGAGGCAAGCACAAGTCAAGATGAGGAAGGGGATGTGCCAGAAGAAACTCACAGACTTTGTCATGTGATTTAAATGATTTTTAAAAATATGCTTGTAAGTGCTATTTTATGTATTATTGTATATATTTTTGAGTGGTATTTTTTAATAAATTTAAAACTTGAAAGAACTTTGATGTTTTTTATTTAAAACGCCCTTCCATTCTTACATTGTAAGGCTATTACATCCACAATACCTGAAACTACCCTGATAGGTTCACTTGTAATTATTCTTTCCCGCAGCAGAACATTATCTGGCCATGTGTTGCTCTTTCAAAATTTTCGTAGGCTATCCGCGGCTCGGATGCAACGGGTGGCTGTCTTGGACCCCAACACCCGCGGTATAACGGGGGACTACTGTACTACCTGCCCCTCTACAGATCTTTGTATCATCTGCAAACTTAGCAACAGTGCCTTCAGTTCCTTCCTCCAGATCATTAATGTATATTGTGAAAAGTTGTGGTCTCAGCACCAACCCCTGAGGTGCGCCACTAGTCACTGGCTGCCACCCTGAAAAAGACACCTTTATCCCCACTCTCTGTCTTCTGCCAGTCAGCCAATCCTCTATCCATTCCAGGATCTTACCCTTAACATTATGGGCTCTTAACATATTTAACAGTCTCCGATGCAACATCTTGTCAAAGGCCTTCTGTAAATCTAAATAAATCACGTCCACTGGTTCTCCTTTGTCTAACTTCCTTGTTACTTCCTCAAAGAACTCTAACAGATTAGTCAGACATGACCTCCCCTTGATGAAGCCGTGCTAACTCAGTCCTATTTTATCATGCACTTCCTGTTTTTTGCACGCTCTGTCGCCAGGAAACCTGCGGAGCAGGAGGGACAAGACGTTCCTGCCAGCTGGAACGGCTGGAAAATTCTGTCCCATGCTTATCTTTTCAGTAATTTAAAGCTCAATTTAACACCTTGTTTGTCCATTTGGGAACCATCAAACCCCACAGAAACAAAACCCGCCCCTCTACATTACCAAAGCAAGCCATGTTTTTTCATTCAAGTCGTGGTCCGAGGGCATCGCTGGTTAGTCCTGCATTTATTGCCCAACCCTAATTTCCCTTGAGAAGGTGATGAGGAGCTGCTATCTTGAACCATTGCAGTCCTCGCGGTGTAGGTACACCCACTGTGCTGTTAGGGAGGGAGTTCCAGGATTTTGGCCCAGTGACAGTGAAGGGACCGGCGATATATTTCCAAGTCAGGATGGTGAATGACTTGGAGGGGATCCTCCAGGTGGTGGTGTTCCCAAGAATCTGTTACCCTTGTCCTTGTAGATGCTGGTGGTCGTGGGTTTGGAAGGTGCTATCGAAAGAACCTTGGTGAATTCCTGCAGTGCATGTGTGCAGAGATGAGCCAGTAAAATAAAGCTTTTTTCTAACAGTCAGAGAACCAACATTCACAAAAATTATGCTTGCCACAGCTGCATTAGAAGCCTCCTTCAACATTCATGCCAGGCTGGTCATTAACAATGAGAAATACTAAAGAATAAAACTCCATCATGACTGGCTGCATTCCTGCTAATGAAATCACATTTTTAAAAAGCTGATATTTCAAAACAATCCTTTAATGGGTTTGTTAGTCAGTTATAATTTGAGATGGAGATTGAATATTTCTGCTGTTCTTCGAAAAATAAAACAGAAATTTAATCAATTGTTTTCAACACACATGGGTCTGATTGGGGGGAATTTTAAAATGATCTGGAGTTGACTGATAAGTCCACTCCATTTTCCACAACACAAACTCAATTTTGCTGACTTTTAGATTAAATTAAACTGTAAAATACAAATAATACATTGATAACAGTGGACTTGATGGGGAAGCTAACAATGCCGTTACACCTCCAATCCCATCATCTTCATTCCTAATGTCAATAGAATATATGCCCCAGTGCCTTATGGTAGCATTGTGGATAGCACTGTGGCTTCACAGCGCCAGGGTCCCAGGTTCGATTCCCCGCTGGGTCACTGTCTGTGAGGAGTCTGCACGTTTTCCCCGTGTGTGCGTGGGTTTCCTCCGGGTGCTCCGGTTTCCTCCCACGGTCCGGAGATGTGCAGGTTAGGTGGATTGGCCATGATAAATTGCCCTTGGCGACCAAAGGAGGTTAGGAGGGGTTATTGGGTTGTGGGGATGGGGTAGATGTGAGGGCTTAATGTGGGTTGGTGCAGACTCGATGGGCCGAATGGCCTCCTTCTGCACTGTATGTTCTATGTCTAAGTCAGTGGTGATTCCATTGGCTGGTTCGTGTGAGCTGAATGAATAATGGCACCCCAAAGACATGCTCTAGGGCGGTCTTGCTATTGGCACATGATTAACTGCTGGCCCACATCAGCAATACAAGGATATCTGCAAGTGAGGCGCCAAGTTGACCAGGATCAGAGTCGATGCGCTGGATTCTCCGCCCCACCACGTTTCTGCCCCGACCCGCCAGGGGGTTCTCTGTTACGTGGGGCAGCCCCACGCCGTTGGGAAACTCCCGAGTGTGGCAAAACGGAGAATCCTGCCGACGGAGAATCCCGCCTGATATGTGGGAAGTCTAACTGAGCGGAATGCCTGGAGACAAACTGTCAGGAAGGGTGTGGAAAAAGCAGAAGACAAAATAAATGTCCAGATGGTGGAAAAGAAAGCCTGACGAAAGGAAAGAAATGTCAGTAAACTCAGGCCAACAGTATTCAATGGTGCCAGCTGCAGAAATGACTGCCGCTCACAAATCAGCCTGTACAGCAACAACAGATCATGTTCAAACCAGAAATGATGTACATCCTGGGTGCAGGCCATCATCTCCAGAATGGGAGGATGCCAGAGAGAGGAATATCAATAGCACACCGGGTTTTCGCACAGTTGACATGTCTCAACTTTTCCCTCTTCGATATCCTCGCATTTTATTTCTAACAGGACCTATATTTTGCAATGGTATCAGTTTTGGTTCGGTGGTAGGAACATAGGAATTCGAACTTGTTCCGCCATTTAATCAGATCATGGCTGATCTCTTCCTGATCTCAGATCCGCCTCCCTGCCTGTTGCCCATATCCCTTCAACCCATTTTAAAAAATCAGAAATACATATATCTCCTTCTTGAAACCATTTAATGCCACACTATGCAGCAGCGAGAAGTAGTTCCTCCTCATCTCATTCTCCCTCTGTGGTGTCAGAATGGTCCTGGGTAGCGGAATGATTATGTTAATCATTTGAGTACTTGGACCAGTGATGCAGAGACCTTGAAACCCCACCTCTCCACCACGGCAGGTTCAGAATTCAAATTCAGTGACAGTATTTAGGGGTTGAACTGCTGAGAACAGTAACAGAAACTATGCAATCCGGTTGGTTCCCTTCACGAAAGGAACGTTCCATCCTTACCCAGCACATTATTAAAGACCCATTTCAATGTGGTTGATACCTAACTACCCCCTGTGAATCCATCTCAAGGGGCAATAACTGCTGGCCTTTCCAGTAATATCCACATCCTTAAATGATTGAATACAAACTCTCAATGGTTTTGTCTTCATTTTGACATAAATGGTGTGGAGGTGTGTCATTGTCCAGATCAATTTTACGAACATTTTATGGGAGGTCTTCATGTTGGACACAAGTTGGAGGGTGTGACTTTGTTGACCTGCAAACTAATCCCATAGGTTCCACAGTGTTCTCTGAGAAGTATAGGAGAACATGGAACCAAGGATAGAGCCTTGGCGTGAGAAAGAACCTCCATTTAAACAGTGCCTCACATGATTTCATTGTGTCCCAAAGTGCTTCACAGTCATTGGAGTACTTTCGTAGAATCCCTACAGTGCAGAAGGAGGCCATTCGGCCCATTGGCTCTGCACCAACCATCTAGAAGAGCACCCTACCTAGGCCCAAAACCCCACCCTATCCCCGTAACCTCACCTATGGACAATGTAGCATAGCCAATTCACCTAATCTGCACATCTTTGGACTGTGGGAGGAAACCAGAGAACGCAGAGGAACACCGCAGACAAGGGAAGAATGTGCAGACTTCACACAGACCCAGATCCCTAGCGATGTGAGGCAGTAGTACTGACCACTATGCCACCATGCTGCCCTACTTTGGAAGGGTAGTCACTGTTTCAGTGTAGAGAATGTGGCAGCCAATTTGTACACAGCACAAACAGCAAGGAAATAAATCACTACATTATCGGTTTATATGTTGGTTGAGGGAATGAAAATTGTTCAGAATCAGTCGACCAATTCTGGGGGAAAAAGGGTAAGAGGAACTTCACCGGAGGAGTGGAGGGGTGCTGACGAGACTGGAGTAGCAGGAGAGGTGGCCAATACATGAAGAGTGAGGGAGGGGTGAGGCGTCCTGATGTGACCGGTGGGTCAGCCTGATCAGATCAGCCTGACCAGCAGTCCCTCACATTACATGCCTCCACCTTTCTCTGCCTGGATGACCCCTCTCATAGGAATCCCTCAGGAATGTCAGACCCCACCCCTTCCCGTGAACCCCTCCCACCTTCAGGCCTGTCCATTCCCCTGCTTGGAACTGATCCTCCCTATCGGACCACCCAGGCCTCCCCCTCAGGCTTTTCCCAACTGCCCTTCCCCCTTCAGACCTGACCGGATCTCCCACCCTCAGGCTTACCAAACCTCTGTTCGGACACCTCTCTGCCCTCAGAACCCTAGGGCACAGACTGAAGGGGCGATCCTTTAAAACTGAGAGGAGGAGAATTTTCTTCAACTGGAGGGTGGTGAACCTGAGGAACTCTTTGCCGCAGAAGGCTATGGAGGCCAACTCACTGAGTGCCTTTAAGACAGAGATAGATAGGTTCTTGATTAATAAGGGGATCAGGCATTATAGCGAGAAGGCAGGAGAATGGGAATGAGAAACACATCAGCCATGATTGAATAGCAGAGGAGACTTGATGGTCCAAATGGCCTAATTCTGATCCTATATCTTACGGACTTATAGACTTCAGAGATGGCTACATGATCAGGACAGGAGAATCTATTGGAGGTCACAATACGCCATGGTGACAGATCAAAGTAGAAAGTGTGGTCAATTAGTTATCAGGCAGTAGCAACTTATGTGGGCGTGAAAAAACAGTTCAATGTAGCGTCCTGTCCTGATGTGAAGAGGGCTGTGTGAATCGGGGAATGTGAAGGAATGAGAACATTGGGATTAAACAAGTGAGTGCGTGCCTGTGGCGAGAGTAAGAGAGATGTAAAACAAAGTCTTACTTTGGCAGGCCTGGTGAGATGGGCGGCATGGCAGCACAGTGGTTAGCACAGTTTCTTCACAGCTCCAGGGTCCCAGGTTCAATTCCCGGCTTGGGTCACTGTGTCTGTGCGGAGTCTGCACGTTCTTCTCATGTCTGTGTGGGTTTCCTATGGGTGCTCCGGTTTCCTCGCACAGTCCAAAGATGTGCGGGTTAGGTGGATTGGCCATGCTAAATTGTCCATAGTGTCCAAAAAGGTTAAGTGGGGGTTACTGGGTTACAGGGATAGGGTAGAGAAGTGGGTTTCAGTAGGGTGTGATGTGGTGGGTATGCGTTTACCATAGCAGTGAGAGAGACAGGCTACCAACACTTGGAGAAATGCAACTCTATTTTATTGAACTCTTAACTATTAAACATACTTTAATTGTGGGTTAACACTATGCTGAGTTGACTGGAGACCTGAGGCTAACCTGACCAGACTATCTACCACATGGTGGATGTTCGAGTTGTTGCTCACGGGCTCTGACTGTCTCAGAGGCTGCATCCCAAGAGAGCGGAAAAACTAGTGCCCCCTGGCTTTAAAGTGGCACTGTCCTGTCTGGTGATTGGCTGCTGTGTTCTGTGTGTTCATTGGTCATCCTGTGTGTCAATCAATGTCTGTCTGTGCACCATCATATACTTGTATGCATATTATAACAGGGTGCTCTTTGTAAGGGCCGGCGCAGACTCGATGGGCCAAATGGCCTCCTTCTGCACTGTAAATTCTATGATTCTATGGATGAATTCTATAAGATCAGTACATTTTCTGCAAAACTGCAACCAGGTCCTGGGTTTTTACACTGTCTCCATTACTGCTGAGAAATTTATCTGGGCATCCATTGCCCACTGGGGGTGGAGAGGACCTTCATGCTTCAGACTTGCTCTATGAGTGCTTCCACCACTGATCAGAGGAACGATCGAGTCTGCACCGGCCCTTGTAAAGAGCACCCTACCCAAGCCCACATCTCCATCCTATCCCCGTAACCCAGTAACCCCACCTAATCTTTTGAACAGTAAGGGGCAATTCAGCATGGCCAATCCACTGAACCTGCACTTCTTTGAACTGTGGGAGGAAACCGGAGCACCCGGTGGAAACCCAAGCAGGAAACACTGGGAGAACTTGCAAACTCCATACAGACAGTGACCCGAGGCTGGAATTGAATCCGGGTCCCTGGAGCTGTGAGGCATCAGTGCTAATCACCGAGCCACCCTCAACTCGCCATGCTCCACAATCCTGTTGTCTACTGCCCACCATCAAAAACTATCCTTACCCTTTAAAGGAGGAGGGGGGCTGGGTGGGAGGGCACCTTTACGCAACAACTGTCCCATTAGATTTCCTGCTTTGCCTATTGGCGAGTGTAGTAGCTGGCCCCCTTTAAGGGGTGTACATCGGAGGGTCATGTGACCCCCAACACCCAATGGGTATGAGGCGCGGGGATCTTGGTGCAGAGCGAGGGCTTTTGCAGCCAGAGTAGGCTCTAGATCTCGTAGTGATAACATCGCGAAAGACTCTGTGTAAATACCATTTGTAAATAAACCGTATAATTTGTTATACATACTGACTGGTGGTAGCCAATCTTTCCTTTACTACAGTGAGCTACCTGAAGGAAGCACATTAATATACCAAATAAATATTAGTATTAATATTAAAGAAACAATAAATATTGCACCTACAATTTACCAATTATATTTAAGTGAAACCTGACCAGAAAAAATAGTTGGGGTGCTTCCTGTTGGCTGCATCTGGTACCTGATTGCCTGCCTTATGTCAAAATAGGATCAGAGGAATTAGGAATGGGAGTGACCATTCGACCACCCAAGCCTGCTCCACCATTCAGTTAGATAATGGCTGACCTTCTCCCTCAACACCATTTTCCCACACTATCCTCATGTGCCTTGAAGTCTTTACTGGCCTCGATCTCTGCCTTGAAACTGCTCCCATCTCTCTATGTCACAACTTTGTTGTCCGAGAGTCACCAATCATGGCTTGTGTCATATTGGCCCAGGGAAAAGGGAGGTGGCGTGCCCCAATAATGCGTTGTTGGCATTATTCTGCACGACCCTCGAGCCAACTGGGCTAACCAACCCTTCCCTTTCCCCATGCAAATCCTACATTTCAAAAGGGAGATAGGACAAGTGTAAGGGACCATAAAGCAGTTACTCAACATTAATGCAAGGAAAGATCATAGAAATGGTAGAAAAAACATTTAGGAACTGAAAATGCAATAAATAGACCACACTGATTTTAAAAGAGGTCATGCTTAACCAACTTTATTGCATTCTTTGAGGAAGTGGCAGGAACAGTAGCAAAGGATAATGTATATTTGGTATATTTAGATTTTCAAAAGGTAAAACGAGGCACCATACATTAAACTTCTAACTAGAAGTCAGAACATGCAGAGTTAGGAACAAGAAAGATAGCAGGCTATCAGGAAACATGTAGTAATGGTTAAAGGTACCTCTTCAGATTGGGCAGCACGGTAGCATAGTGGTTAGCACTATGAATTTACAGCGCCAGGGTCCCAGGTTCGGTTCCCAGCTTAGGTCACTGTCTGTGCAAAGTCTGCATGTTCTCCCCCTGTCTGCGTGGGGTTCCTCCAGTTTCCTCCCACAAATCCCGAAAGATGTACAGTTAGGTAATTTGGACATTCTGAATTCTCCCTTTGTGTACCCGAACAGGCGCCGGAATGTGGTGACTAGGGGCTTTTTACAGTAACTTCATTGCAGTGTTAATGTAAGCCTACTTGTGACAATAAAGACTTTTAATTCATTATTAAGATTGGCAAAATCTGGGCATTGGCAGTCCATAGGGATTGGCAATGGGACCACTGTTGTTTGTCAGTTACAGAAATGGTTTTTGGAGCCTGAGCACGATTATAATTTAAAAACCTGTATTTTTCAGCAGGGGTATCTCTCTCCATTGGTAACGAGTGTCTCTAACTTTATTATCAGAATCCATAATTCAGGTAAATGCGCCAATCACTCACTAATTCGCTGAGTGCTGCAATCACGGGTCACAGCAGTTGTCTTGTGCTCCATTGTTTTGAAGTCATGTCGACCAGGCTGAACACAATCTCACAAAGAACAGATGTGAGAAAGAGGGAATTATTGACATATTTCAGCGGGCAACACTCTGACTTCTGAGTCACATGGTTGTGGATTCCATTCCATAGAATCTGACTCTACAGATCAGCACTGAGGGAGTGCTGCAGTGTCGGAGGTGCTGTCCGCCATCTGACCAAAGTCTTGTCTGACCTCTCAGGTCAGCTTGAAAGATCCCATGATGACTGTTTCAAAGAGGAGCAGGGGGGGGTGGATGGGTTCGGCCAGACCAGTAATTATCCCTCAACCAACATTGTTAAAGATGATCTGGTCATTATCAAGTTGCTGTTTGTGTGGCTGTGAGGTGTGCAAGTTAACTACATAACTACAATGTTCCCTATATTACAACAGCGAATACACTTCAAAACCACTGGCTGTGAAGCACTTTATGACGTCCTGAGGTCACGCTATTGCATTTTTACTTCATTCCAACACATCTGATGCAATAGATGGGCAAAACAATGGCGTATTTGATAGTCATAGAATTACAGTGCAGAAGGAGGCCATTCGGCCCATTGAGTCAGCACTGTCCCTTGGTTAGAGCACCCCACTTAAGCCCACGCCTCCAACGCAGCAACCCCACCCAACCTTTTTTGGACACTAAGGGGTAATTTAGCATGGCCAATACACCTAACTTGAAACATCTTTGAATTGTGGGAGGAAACCAGAGCACCCGGAGGAAACCCAAGCAAACACGTCCAAAAAGTCCACACAGTCGCCCGAGGTGGGAATTGAACCCAGGTCTCTGGAGCTATGAGGCAGCAGGGCTAACCACTGTGCCACCGTGCCACACCGACTGGGTGGGACTGTCTGAAATGACTTTAATAAATCTAGGGTTTGGACAATATATAAAAAACAAATTCAAAACTGCTTCAATTGATCCAGGTGAAAGCCAATCAGGAAATTGGAGATTAAGGTATCGAGAATCACAGAATCCCTACAGTGCAACAGGAGGCCACTCGGCCCATCGAGGCTGCACCGACCATTCGAAAGACCACCCTACACACGCCAAATCCTCGCCCTATCCCTGTAACCCTACCTAACATTTGAACATATTGGGGAAATTTAGAATGGCCAATTCACCTAATCTGCACATTTTTGGACTGTGGAAGGAAACTGGAGCACCCGGAGAAAACCCATGCACACATGGGGGAGAACGTGCAAACTCCACTCAGACAGTTACCCAAGGTTGGAATCGAACCCGGGTCCCTGGCATTGTGAGGTAGCAGTGCTAACCACTGTGCCACCGTGCCGCCCTAATCTGGGTGAAGTGAACCGGAAGCTAATTTCATGGCACTCCCCCACCACTGCAAGTAAGAGATGAGACAGTGAGGGGGGGAAGATAAAATGGTGGGCACAGTAATCATAGTATTGTCACATATTGAACAGATATACCGCTTTGTATACTGTTGAGGGGAATGGCCTCTCAGGGGAAAACAGCAACAGCCAAACCCGTGGCACCAGGATTGGTTCTGCTGCAGAGGGGAGGGGTGATAAGTGTGACAGTGCAATAGTTATAGGGGATTGAATTGTAAGGGGTATAGACAGGTGTTTCTGTGGCCGCAAACGAGACTCTAGGATGGTATGTTGCCTCCCTGGTGCTAGGGTCAAGGATGTCTCAATAGTCAACGGAGCAGGTACAGGTCATTCTGGAGGGGGAGGGTGAACAGCCAGTGGTCGTGGTACACATCGGTACGAATGACATAGGTAAAAATAGGGATGATGTCCTAAAAGCAGAACACAGGGAGCTAGGAAGGAAGTTGAGAAATCGAACCTCGAAGGTAGTGATCTCAGGATTACTACCGGTGCCACGTGCTAATCAGAGTAGAAATGACAGGATACATAGGAACAATACATGGCTGAAGGGATGGTGTCAGGGGGAGGGTTTCAGATTCCTGGGGCATTGGGACCGATTCTGGGGGAGATGGGACCCGTAGAAACTGGACAGGTTACACCTGGGCAGGACTGGAACTGATGCCCTAGGGGGCTATTTGCTAGAGTAGTTGGGGAGTGTTTAAACTAATGTGGCAGGGGGATGGGAACCGATGCAGGAAGTCGGAAGGTAGTAAAACAGGGACAGAAACAAAAGGCAATAAGGAGAAAGTGTAAGGCAGAGAAATGAAAATGAAGTGAAAATCGCTTATTGTAACGAGTAGGCTTCAATGAAGTTACTGTGAAAAGACCCTAGTCGCCACATTCCGACGCCTGTTCGGGGAGGCTGGTACGGGAATTGAACCGTGCTGCTGGCCTGCTTGGTCTGCTTAAAAAGCCAGCGATTTAGCCCAGTGAGCTAAACCAGAGAAGCCATAGTCAAAAATCAAAAAGGGCAACAGTACAAGATACAGTGACTGAGGGGAGCTCAGCGAATAGGCCCAGTAATACTAAAAGGATTAAAACAGGAAGTAAAACATAACTGGAAAGCGACGCAGCAGGTTGTTACGTGAAGATATGGATTCAATGACAAGGAAAATTAGGAGAAAAGTTAAGAGGAAAAATAACTTAGGAGAGGTTACTGATCAAGGTGTTAAGATTCAAAACAGAGGTATAAAAGTCAACATAAGTGTACTTTATTTGAATGGTCATAGTAATCGGATTAGGGTAAATGAGTTGATGGTGCAAATCATCGTGAATGACTATGATTTAGTGACCATTACTCAAACATGGTTAAAGGATGGTCATGACTGGGAGTTAAATATCCAAGGGTATCAAACTATTCGGAAGGACAGAGTGGATGGTAAGGGAGGTGGTGTAGCTCTGTTATTTATGCATGGCATCCGGGCAATAGTAAGGGATGACATCGGTGCTATGGAGGATAAGGTTGAATCCATTTGGGTGGAAATCAGGAATAGTAAGGTGAAAAAGTCACTGATAGGAGTAGTCTATCGGCCACCAAATAGTAACGAGATGGTGGGGCAGGCAATAAACAAAGAAATAACTGATGCATGTAGAAATGGTACAGGAGTTATCATGGGGGATTTTAATCTATGTGTTGATTGGTTTAACCAGGTTGGTCAACAGGTGATTAAGAAGGCAAATGGAGTTTTGTACTTCATTGCTAGAGGGATAGAGTTTAAGACGAGGGAGGTTATGCTGCAATTTTATAAGGTGTTAGTGAGGCCACACCTGGAGTATTGTGTTCAGTTACCTGAGAAAGTACGTACTGGCACTGGAGGGTGTGCAGAGGAGATTCACTAGGTTAATCCCAGACCTGAAGGGGTTGGATTATAAGGAGAGGTTGAGTAGACTGGGACTGTACTTGTTGGAATTTAGAAGGATGAGGGGGGATCTTATAGAAATATATAAAATTATGAAGGGAATAGATAGGATAGATGCGGGCAGGTTGTTTCCACTGGCAGATGAAAGCATAACTAGGGGGCATAGCCTCAAAATAAGGGGAAGTAGATTTAGGACTGAGTTTAGGAGGAACTTATTCACCCAAAGGGTTGTGAATCTATGGAGTTCCTTGCTCAGGGAGCAGTTGAGGCTCCTTCATTAAATCTTTTTAAGATAAAGATGGATAGTTTTTTGAAGAATAAAGGGATTAAGGGTTATGGTGTTTGGGCCGGAAAGTGGAGCTGAGTCCACAAAAGATCAGCCATGATCTCATTGAATGGTGGAGCAGGCTCGAGGGGCCAGATGGCCTACTCCTGCTCCTAGTTCTTATGTTCTTATAGAACATAGAACATAGAACAGTACAGCACAGAACAGGCCCTTCAGCCCTCGATGTTGTGCCGAGCAATGATCACCCTGCTTAAACCCACGTAACCCGTATACCCGTAACCCAACAATCCCCCCATTAACCTTACACTACGGGCAATTTAGCATGGCCAATCCACCTATCCCGCACATCTTTGGACTGTGGGAGGAAACCGGAGCACCCGGAGGAAACCCACGCACACACAGGGAGGACGTGCAGACTCCACACAGACAGTGACCCAGCCGGGAATCGAACCTGGGACCCTGGAGCTGTGAAGCATTGATGCTAACCACCATGCTACCGTTATATGGGGGTCATTGTGTTTCCTTTAATAACATTTGAATGGTAGGTGATATGCTTGAGTTCTCATTAAAAGGCCATCGCTGTGACACGGTTGTTTAAATAATTGCCAGAGCATTCATCAGGCATCAGATCTAACTGGAATGCAGTAATGAATAGTAAAGGAAAGGAGACTAAACCATGCGCGCTCTGGTTTGCTGCCACACTGTTAGCTGCAGTTCCTCAGGCTCCACTATCAAATGCGGGGCAGTTGCTTCCATCCAGAGATTTTGAAAGATAACTTGCACAATGTGTGCTTCTAGGTTCTTTTGAAGTACAATTCCACATCCTGATAGCTACTCCGTTGTGTTTGACAGCATGTGTCATAAACTCTTTTCTTTTTTTTCTTTTTTAAAAAATAAATTTAGAGCAACCAATTCATTTTTCCAATTAAGGGGCTATTTAGTGTGGCCAATCCACCTAGCCTGCACATCTTTGGGTTGTGGGGGTGAAACCCACGCAAACACGGGGAGAATGTGCAAACTCCACACTGACAGTGACCCAGAGCCGGGATCGAACCTGGGACCTCAGCGCCGTGAGGCTGCAGGGCTAACCCACTGTGCCACCGTGCACCCCTATAAACTCTTTTCTTATCAAGGGCTGTATCAGTCAATTTGTACCAGGGTCAGGCCTGAGACATTAATGACTGCATCTCAAAGTTGTACAGCAAACATCCACAGCAATTTCCACAAACAAGGAAATAAGTAACATATAAACACCTCTGAATACAAAAGGATTATGTCCAGACATTGCACTTTTTTTGAATTAAGCAAAATGTGGGGGACAATCGTTCCCTGATTTATCCATGACAACACTTTAAACAATCAGAGCCAATTTGCCAACTGATCAGCATTCTTTTCTGATGTAGTATAAATTATTGCCCCTTTGAAATTTGGGATTCTTGCACCTGTCCTGAAATCATAGAATAGAATCTCTCAGGTGCAAAATGAGGCTATTGGACTATTCAAGTCTGCACCAACCCTCAAAGAGCTCCTCACCCACCACCTTATTCCCGTAACCCCACCTAACCTGTACATCCTTGGACACTAAGGGTGCAATTTTATCATGGCTGATCCACCTAACCTGCGCATCTTTGGAGTGTGGGAGGAAAACGGAGCACCCGGAGGAAACCCAGGCAGACAAGGGAAGAAAGTGCAAGCTCCACACAGACAGTTACCCGAGGTTGGAATTGAACCCGAGTCCCTGATGCTGTGAGGCAGCAGTGCTAACCACTGTGCCACCACGCCGCGCAAGAAGAAAAGCTTTGATGTGTCTCTCTTTTCAGAAATATTCAAGTTCTGTCTTACCAAACGGCTAAAGAAAATAAAATTGTAGTTTAAGTTGGGGGGATGGTAGTGACAGTGGGGTTCATGTGTCAGTCTTGGTCAAATACTTTCTGAAACCCTGTGAGCTTTAAAAACAGCCACTAACGTAAAACCTTGAACAAAACCATGCCGAGGAACTGGAACTTACTGGCAGATGGATTGGCTGAGGGAAATAACATAGATTCCTCAAGTAATCAAGGAGGGGTGAGGGAGGGGAAGGGGGATGGGGAAAAGAGAGGGGGAGGAGGTGTTGGAGGTGTTTGTTTCCATTTGCCCTTGTGATGAATGTAGGAATTTCAGATATATTGGGCTGTGCATGCTGACGGGAAATTGCAGTCCAAGCCGGTGCAAAGGTTTCCTGGTGGCGAGGGGTGCTAACAATGGCAGGAAAGGTAGATAACACTGGCGGGCTGCCTCCCCATTGGAAAACAGAAAATCCCGCCCATTGTGTTATACGTATTTGGTGCAGTAAAAGGTACAAGCCTGGGTTAGTGTTTGTATGACTGCTGCAGTAGTGTTTTTAAAGAATCCTGGTTTGAAAGGTTTTGGGAGCCAGGAGTGTAATTAAGCATCATAAAAACTTAGGCTAATAGAGTTTTGTTTTGATTAAGGGATCTCCCTGTGGATTTAATTAGATACATTGTGTTTCAACTTGTAATTAATGGGAGGAGCTAAGATACTAGGCATTTTGCAGAAAAGCAGTTTAGTTGAGTTTTAGATTAGGACGTGAGCAGAAGTCAAATATCGGCTCCCACTGCAGTTCCATTAAAGATATGCCTGTAGACAGATTAGCAATGTGGCTGGAAGGTGAGCTGAAGAAAGCTGAGAAGCAACTTCTAAAGAAATGCAGCCAGAGTTTCTGCATGGTTCTGACGGGATTCAGGACTTTTCTTTAGAACAGTCTTGAAGAGTATCTCTGTAAAGCAAGTACGCCTGGGTCTGCTAAATGTATTTAAAAGTGGATTGAGCTCTGAGATGGTTTTGTTGTTTGAGTGGGAATAAAGATAGCAGTTAAGGGCCACCGTATTGATTCGCATTGTTTAAGGGGTAAGCTACTTTTCTTGTGTGATATTAAACATATTTTAAAGCTGTGTTCACAATAAATTTTGTTATAAAATGCCATATCCCTATTTTGTGTGAAATCACTTCTGGAGCCTCACAGCCTTAAAAAATTAAAATAAATTATTAGGCTTTCTGTCTGGTCCCCCAGCCACTGTTGGAGTCAGATCTGGGATCGTAATATTTTTCACTTTGCTTTTTCTATTTTTTTAAAAATTGAGAGTGCCCAATTATATCTTTTTCCAATTAAGGGGCAATTAAACGTGGCCTATCCTGCCCATCTTTGGGTTACAGAGATAGATAGAAGATAGGAGCAGGAGGAGGCCTTTTTGCCCTTCGAGCCTGCTCCGCCAATCATCACGATCATGGCTGATCATCCAACTCAATAGCCTAATCCTGCTTTCTCCCCATAGCCTTTGATTCCATTCTCCCCAAGTGCTATATCCAGCCGCCTCTTGAATATATTCAAAGTTTTAGCATCAGGGTTGTGGGGGTGAAATGTATGCAGGCACGGGGAGAATGTGTAATCTCCCCACAGAGAGTGACCCAGGGCCGGGATTCAAACCCGGAACCTCAGCGCCGTAGGCAGCAGTGCTAGCCACTGTGCCACCGTGCTGCCCTTTCTATCTTTATTATCCTTTCGGATTGGTAGTTTCCCTATGATAGGGAAAGGCATTAGCTGAAAGGTGAGAACCTGGTAAGTGGGTAAGTTTCCCTAGGGTTTATAATAGTGCACAACTTGGTGATTAGTTAATAAAATGTATAAAAAGGACCATGAGAGAGTTACCTGGATGCTTCATTTCAGCAGGCAGTTACCCACCTTCTGAGAGGATTCTTCTGGTGTGGAACATGGTCATGGAAAAGGGGTGTGACTGTAGCTGAGGCAGGTAGGAAAGGGTGGTGGGGTAGCTGTGTTCGTGCAAGATAAAAATCAGTATGATAGCAAGACGGTATCTTGGATCAGAAGATGCAGAATGCATATGGGTGAAGGTAAGAAATAATGGCTGTGATTTTAATGGCCGCGTTGCGCTTAATCGAGAGCGCGACAAGGCCGTTAAATCATGAGCGAGGCCCAAAATGAGAAGTGCACCGGGTGGCGATCTATTTGTGATCTAACCAGCCCGCCCCCTTTGGCTAAATCAGGATCCCGCGGTAGCGTGGCGAGAATCCAATAATCATCACTGAAGCTCAATCTCCATACATTTATCGAAAGTAACCCCTATCTAATGGTTTCTGGTGATATAACCCCCCTCCCCACCAAGTGGTCATGCGGGCACTGATTAGTACCCCTTTTTAAAAAGGTGAAGCTGGCGGAAGTGCTGTTGTGGGGACCCGAGGAGGTGAGTAGCCAACGTCGCTCACAGGAAATAAGCCTTGGGGCTCCGGGTGGGGAGATGGTGGGGTGGGAGCCACTGGGAAGTTGGTCTCAGTCGGGGAGGCCGCCAGCAAGGGGGAGAGGGGCGGGGGAGTTCGGCTGGAGGGTGGCGTCCCCTGGGCTGGGAGGGGGGAAGAGATGGATGTTCCAGTATCAACTGAACTGTGTTCTCCCATGCCAGGTCCAACCCAAACCCCACTGACCACCCATAACCTCCACTGGCCTCTTCCCTTGCGGCTGAAGGCCATTGCTAATAGGGAATTGGCAATCATAGTTAAGTGAGCAATTCACATCTTCCAAGTGGACACTCGTGGGTAGGTATGCCATGTTGCATGTGAGGGTTCTTGCCCAGCAACAGAACCAGACTGTGATGCCAGGACACTGCACCTGGACACTGCGAGAGGCAACACCCCAGATGCAATGGTCAGCATCCAATCACCCAGGGGGCTGGGCCCCAGCACCGGCGACATTTCGGCCACCACACGGTGGGTGTGTGCACCAGCGAGGGGACCAGCGCCTGGTACAGGTCACGTTATGTGCAGGTGTCTGGGGTACATGTTCTGGGATCCTGTGACCAGGGACCCCTGCCGTGGCTGTGGGTATGTGGGCAGGAGGTGCCGGGTGGCAGGGGATTGGGAAAGAGGAAGCAATGGGGGAATGGAAGAGCCCATGGTGAAAGATATAGCTGGTTGGCAGTCTGATACCCTCACCAATCCCTTACAGATAATACACAGAATGGCTGATATCGTGGACCCTGCGGCAGCTGGCTCATGGTGCTGCTGGCAGTACAGGCAGCAGTATGGCGGAGAAGGCGCTGGCAGCACTAATGACAGAGGCTCGAGGCGGCGGACCATGTGCAGGGCCCCACCCTACATCCTGAGGACCCGGCCCCCCATCAGGCTAGGGAGGGACCCAGAGGGGGAGGCCGGCGATGGCCCAGAGTGCACAGGCATCGCCGGTCTTTTGAACAGATGACGGATAGCATGTGCCGCAGGAGGCTCCGCCTCAACAAGAGGCGTTGTGGCACCTGTGCCATGTCCTTGCAGACTTGGCATCACATGGATGAGGAAGATACCTGCTCCTAGTGGCCATCAAGGCACCGCCGCCGTTAACTCCTATGCCTCAGGATCATTCCAAGGATCAAGCGGGGACATGTATGACATCTCACAACCTACAGCGCCAAGTGCATCGCCGGGGCAGTGAATATATAAACTTTAACCGGGCTGAGGATGATGCCCAGGCAGCGGGATTCTCCAGTCCAGGGGCTAGTGGATGGCACACATGTCGCCTTGCGTTCACCGGGCCGTCTGGGAGTGCCGAGATCAAGAATCAGAAAGGGGTTCCACTCCCTGAAGATCCAGCTCTTGTGTGACTACCACATGAACATCATACTCATGTGTGCACGACAGCTACGTCCTGGGGCAATCAGACATCCCAACTCTTCAAGGGTGGCCGGTTATCTCTTGGGCTGGGAAGGTCCTTCGGATTCATAAATCGTTGCTTCAGAGGCGGCGACAATTGGACGGCCTAACCAAACCGAATCTTACGCACTATCACTGGGCGGCGAAAGCTGAGAAGGTTCTGAGCTGGGGTAAGGAACCAGACATGGTGTGGGTGCAGATGGACTCCCGTTGGCACGGAGGAAATACTTAAAGTGCCCGGTTGTGGTGTCAACACTGAGGGTATGGGAGCAGTTTGGCAAATATTTTAAGTTAGGGGTAGTTAGTTAATTAATTGTTTTGGGTTGAGAGAGGGATTGTTAAATGTTGGTAAAATATGTGTCATGTAAATTATATTTAAAAAATTGAAACAGCTAATAAAAATATTTATAGAGCAGGCAAAAACAATAGAATAGTAATAAACTGAAATTTAAAAATGTACAATTTGACAAAGGTTAGTGGTAATCGGGAAAGGTTTAAAAACCAGCTAAAGACGAACAAAAAAAGAGAGAGAGAAAGTAAACTAGCAAGTAATATAAAAATAGACAATAAGAGCTTCTTAAATATATCATAAAAGAAGAGAGAGGCCAAAGTGAACATAGGCCCCTTAGAGAATGAGACTGGGGAAATTATTATGCAGAACACTAATAACAGTCCAAAAATACTAAAAATCAAGGGGCAAAAGGCTGTGGGGAGGAAATGAATACAATAACATTCACTAGAAAAAAAGTACTATAGAAACTAATGGGGCTAAAGTGCAGCAACGTGGGTATATTTTAGTTTAATAAACAATTCACATATCACAATAACCATAAAGGTAAAAAGAAGCACGGTAGCCTTGCGGATAGCACAATTGCTTCACAGCTCCAGGGTCCCAGGTTCGATTCCGGCTTGGGTCACTGTCTGTGTGGAGTCTGCACATCCTCCCCGTGTGTGCGTGGGTTTCCTCCGGGTGCTCCGGTTTCCTCCCACAGTCCAAAGATGTGCAGGTTAGATGGATTGGCCATGATAAATTGCCCTTAGTGTCCAAAATTGCCCTTAGTGTTGGGTGGGGTTACTGGGTTATGGGGATAAGGTGGAGGTGTTGACCTTGGGTAGGGTGCTCTTTCCAAGAGCCGGTGCAGACTCGATGGGCCGAATGGCCTCCTTTTGCACTGTGAATTCTATGAAACGGTATTGTGCTATACACACAGGTATCCATGCATAACAAAGCACCAGTACAAATGCAAAACCTTAACAGTGTGATTTCCCACAAAAATTTCAACCAACAGCACAAAGAAGGTACCAGCATCCAAATCAACCCGCTGCTCCCTCCCCCTCCTCCAGCTCCCAGCAGCTGATCAGCCAGAATGTCACACTGACGCAGAGCATGGCGGAAGGGAGGGCGAGCACCCCATTCTGGACTCCTGCCTGAAACAAAATGAGACTGTGGCTAACAAACACATGGCCTTCAAACAGGAAACAGGCAACAGCATAGTGAAGCTATCAGCATCTGAGCCAACGCATGCTCTCTCCCCTACCTGCAGCTCCCAGCCGCAGGACATGGTGGAAGAGTGAGTGAACATCCTTTTTCGGGCTCCCGCCGAAGTCAAAAGGGGATGCGGCTAACAAACACACGGCCTCCAAACAATGCTATAATGCTGGCTGTTTAATGTTCAAAGTTACCAGCATCCGAGCCAACTTGCCTTCTCTACCCTTCCCGCAGCGCCCAGCTGTAGAGCATGGCAGAAGAACAAATGAATGCCCCTTTCCGGACTCATGTCTAAGACAAAAGGGACCGCAGTGATCAAACACATGGGGCTGACTTCTGCGCCGTCGAGATTCTCCGTTTTGCTGGCACCCAGGGGCTTCCTGACAGCGTGGACTGCTCCACAATGGGAAACCCCATAGACCAGCCGGCAAACAGAGAATCCCGAGGGCGTGCCGCACCAGAAATCCGGTATGATGGGATGGAGAAACCTGCCCATGGTCTCCAGACATTGAACATTAAATCGGCAGCAATATAACAAATTTACCAGCATCCGAGCCAACTCGCCCTCTCTCCTCTTCTCCCAGCTGCAAAGCATGGCGGAAGAATGATTGAACATCCCTTTCCGGATTCCCACCTCAAATAAAAGGGACTGCCGTTAACAAATACACGGCCTCCAGACATCAAATAATAAACAGTCAATAGCGTATCAAAGCTACCAACATCTAAGCCAACCCGCCCTGTCTCCCCTCCCCACAGCTCCCAGCCGCAAGGCCTGTCGGAAGATCGAGTGAACACCCCTTTCTGGAGTCATATTGCCAAGAAAAGTGGCTGTGGCTAACAGACAGACAGCCTCCAGACATCAAACAGAAAACAACCAACAATGCAAAACCTAGCCATCTCCCCTGCAGTCAGAGAGTGGGGAAGGAGGATGAGAGCACCCCCTCCTATCTCTCCAAGCATTATCAGTCGGTCATCTGACTTCCTCCCTTTCCACACCTTTGAAGCAAAAGGGACTGCAGCAAAAAAGCCTCAGGCATTAAACAAGAAACAGCAACAATTCAGTAACAAGCATATGGGGTGGTATTCTCCGTCGGCTCCAAAAATCGCGGAGGCCATCGTGAACTCGGCCGAGGTTCATGACGGCCTTGGGGCCCGCTCCCCGCACCTAATTCACCCCCACCCGCATGCGCGGATGACATCAGCGTGCAGACGACGCGAACCCGCGCATGCATGGTGCCGTCTTTCTCCACCGCCGCCAGGCAAGACATGGCGGTTTGATCTTGCCGGGCAGCGGAGGGGAAAGAATGCGTCGTTTTGGACGCTGGCCCGATGATCCGGTGTCCCGGTGTCCCGGTGCTCCCGTCCCAATCGGGCCTCTGGATGCCCCAAACGGGCATCCGGCTCCCGTTTCACGAATGCAGTGACCAGGTGTGGTTGCTGCCATGGTGAAACAGGCGTGAAGCGCCGGCCACTCGGCCCATCGGGCTCGGAGAATCGCCGTTCGCTGTGAAAAACGGCGAGCGGCGATTTTTCCGAGAGGGGTGGGGGGGGGAGAATCGCGGGGGCGCCGGGGGGGGGGGGGCGTAATAAATGTCGGGAGGCCCTCCCACGATTCTCCCACGCCACGTGGGGAGCGGAAAATTCCGCCCATGACTTCTGAACATTAAACAACATGCAATAATATAAAAGGCACCAGCAATTTACATGGTCTCCCAACTTAAAACAGAAAACAGTCATCATTACACTACTGACATCCTTCAAACGCATGTCTTCACCACCTCCAAGGAGTCCAGTTGGGGTGAACCGCCACCCTCCTCCTCCTGCAATCCCAGCATCTGGTCACCTGATCCACCCAGTCCCTGGTCCAGGCCACAGAAGCAGAAGAGGCAGAAACAACACATGGCGTCCGGACATAAAACATTGAACAGTCAGCAGTTCAAATAAAAGCACCAGCTAATGGCAAAGCAGTCTTTCAAACCTCCAGCAAGTTGAATCGGCCGCCACCCTTCCTTCCAAATTACTGGCAACAGGGCTTCTGACTTTCTCTGTCTCCTTGTCCAAGGCCACAGAGGAAAATGCAGCCACACCAATGTATGGTTTCCAGACATGGAACATTGAATAGGCAGCAGTACAGATAAAAGCACCAGCGAGCTGCAAAGCAGACTGCATATCTTCAGAAAGTCACTCAGGTGAAACAGCCACCACCCTTTCCCCTTTCTTCCTCACTTCAAACAACAGACATAGAGGCAGCAGCAAATCTCTCCTTTCTTCCGCGTCTGTTTTCCAGGCTGTAGAAAATAGCAGCCTGCAAACAGTTTACAATCCACTGAGCAGTTCGCAGACACACCCTTTGCAGCCACTCGGGAATATTTTGTTTATTAAACAACATGGGTCGGTGCACACTCGATGGGCCAAATGGCCTCCTACTGCAATGTATGTTCTATGTTCTAAAAGTCAACTTCAGTAACCATTAATCAGCATTCACCATCAGTGTGAACACAAAGCTCCAACAGTGCAGTTATACAAAGAAACCCAAATTCAGAGTGGACAGCAAACAGCCAGCAATATATTGAAGTCCTTAATGGTCTGCAAGTGCATGCCTACAGCAAAATACTTGTGTTCTCTCTCTACGCAGTACCCAGCAGAACTTCAAAAGTATCGTTCCAGTTCCTCCATCAAGGAGCTCATTCATGTCCGCCTCCAACACTAGCAGATCAGTCCATAGTTTCCAGAATCTCACTCCAGGCCACAGAGGCAGAAGAGGTGACAGCAAATAAGCACCCGGCCTCTCGGCAGTGGCAGCTACCACAGGAGCAAGCAGCAAATGAAGCCTGTGGCCATCTGCAGATGCACTTGAAGCCCAATCAAGCAAGTAAAAGTAAAGAAAATAAGGGACCATGCAAAAAGGGGCCACCCCTAATAGGGCCACTGCCCAAACTAAAACAAAGATTTAGATTTATTGTCATGTGTACTGAGCTACAGTGAAAAGTATTGTTCTGCGTACAGTCATTCCATACATGAAAATCATTGGACATATGATAAAAACACATTGTAAATACATAGATATACACATGGGTGAAGCATATGGAGTGTAGTGCTACACAGTAGAGAATATCCGTGGAGAGATCAGATCAGTCCATAAGAGGGTTATTAATGAGTAATAGAGGCTTAAAAATCTCAAATCAAAACATTGTCAAAAGAATCTATAAATGACCCAGATCCTGCGGTGCCCACAAAGCACGACAGGCCATAATAGTGGCAGTGGACGCTGCATGCTCTCTCGCCAGAGACATCTGGCCGTGAATGAAGGCACGGAAGTGGGGTGGACAGTGGGTCAGGATGACACCCTTGATCGTCCGCTGCCTGGGCCTGTTTACAGCGGGTTTCGCCAGGCCCAGGAGCAAGTTGTGAGGCGGTCCTCCTCCTTTCCCACCCCTCTCCACAATGGATGCCCATAGATCAGGAGCATGGGACTGCACTCCAAACAAAACTTCAGTAAGAGGTTTGATAGGAACTAAAAAGGGGGTGCAGCCTAAAACATTTAACTTCATAAAGCTAAGCATTCTGGGAGTCTATGAACCGGTGCCAAAGACGATTGCACGGTACTGCTGCATGTATCACGCTCCACCTCAGGTCCCCAAGTTATCACAGGACAATTGGGTAGAGGTTATCACAGGACAATTGGGTAGAGGTTATCACAGGGACAATTGGGTAGAGGCTATCACAGGGACAATTGGGTAGAGGTTATCACAGGGACAATTGGGTAGAGGCTATCACAGGACAATTGGGTAGAGGCTATCACAGGGACAATTGGGTAGAGGCTATCACAGGGACAATTGGGTAGAGGCTATCACAGGGACAATTGGGTAGAGGCTATCACAGGGACAATTGGGTAGAGGCTATCACAGGACAATTGGATGGAGGCTATCACAGGAAAATTGGGTAGAGGCTATCACAGGGACAATTGGGTAGAGGTTATCACAGGACAATTAGATAGAGGTTATTACAGGACAATTGGATAGGGACTATCACAGGACAATTGGGTAGAGACTATCACAGGACAATTGGATAGAGGCTATCACAGGACAATTGGGTAGAGGTTATCACAGGACAATTGGGTAGAGGCTATCACAGGGACAATTGGGTAGAGACTATCACAGGACAATTGGGTAGAGGCTATCACCGGGACAATTGGGTAGAGACTATCACAGGGACAATTGGGTAGAGACTATCGCAGGACAATTGGGTAGAGGCTATCACAGGGACAATTGGGTAGAGGCTATCACAGGACAATTGGGTAGAGGCTATTACAGGGACAATTGGGTAGAGGCTATCCCAGGGACAATTGGGTAGAGGCCATCACAGGGACAATTGGGTAGAGGCTATCACAGGACAATTAGATAGAGGTTATCACAGGACAATTGGATAGAGACTATCACAGGACAATTGGATAGAGACTATCACAGGACAATTGGATAGAGGCTATCACAGGACAATTGGGTAGAGGTTATCACAGGACAATTGGGTAGAGGCTATCACAGGGACAATTGGGTAGAGACTATCACAGGACAATTGGGTAGAGGCTATCACAGGGACAATTGGGTAGAGGCTATCACAGGACAATTGGGTAGAGGTTATCACAGGACAATTGGGTAGAGGCCATCACAGGGACAATTGGGTAGAGGCTATCACAGGGACAATTGGGTAGAGGCTATCACAGGACAATTGGGTAGAGGCTATCACAGGACAATTGGGTAGAGGTTATCACAGGACAATTGGGTAGAGGCTATCACAGGGACAATTGGGTAGAGGCTATCACAGGGACAATTGGGTAGAGGCTATCACAGGACAATTGGGTAGAGGCTATCACAGGGACAATTGGGTAGAGGCTATCATAGGACAATTGGGTAGAGGCTATCACAGGACAATTGGGTAGAGGTTATCACAGGGACAATTGGGTAGAGGGTATCACAGGACAATTGGGTAGAGGTTATCACAGGACAATTGGGTAGAGGCTATCACAGGACAATTGGGTAGAGGCTATCACAGGGACAACTGGGTAGAGGTTATCACAGGACAATTGTGTAGAGACTATCACAGGGACAATTGGGTAGAAGCTATCACAGGACAATTGGGTAGAGGCTATCACAGGACAATTGGGTACAGACTATCACAGGGACAATTGGGTAGAGGATATCACAGGGACAATTGGGTAGAGGCTATCACAGGACAATTGGGTAGAGATTATCACAGGACAATTAGGTAGAGGCTATCACAGGACAATTGGGTAGAGGTTATCACAGGACAATTGGGTAGAGGTTAACACAGGGACAATTGGGTAGAGGTTATCACAGGACAATTGGGTAGAGGTTATCACAGGACAATTGGGTAGAGGTTATCACAGGACAATTGGGTAGAGGCTATTACAGGACAATTAGGTAGAGGCCATCACAGGGACAATTAGGTAGAGGCTATCACAGGGACAATTGGGTAGAGACTATCACAGGGACAATTGGGTAGAGACTATTACAGGACAATTGGGTAGAGACAATCACAGGACAATTGGGTAGAGGTTATCACAGGACAATTGGGTAGAGGTTATCACAGGGACAATTGGGTAGAGGCAATTACAGGGACAATTGGGTAGAGGCTATCACAGGACAATTGGGTAGAGACTATCACAGGGACAATTGGGTAGAGGCTATTACAGGACAATTGGGTAGAGACTATTACAGGACAATTGGGTACAGGTTATCACAGGGACAATTGGGTAGAGGCTATCACAGGGACAATTGGGTAGAGGCTATTACAGGACAATTGGGTAGAGGCTATCACAGGGACAATTGGGTAGAGGCTATCACAGGGACAATTGGGTAGAGGTTATCACAGGGACAATTGGGTAGAGGCTATCACAGGGACAATTGGGTAGAGGGTATCACAGGGACAATTGGGTAGAGGGTATCACAGGGACAATTGGGTAGAGGCCATCACAGGACAATTGGGTAGAGGCTATCACAGGACAATTGGGTAGAGGCTATCACAGGGACAATTGGGTAGAGGCCATCACAGGGACAATTGGGTAGAGGCTATCACAGGGACAATTGGGTAGAGGCTATCACAGGGACAATTGGGTAGAGGCTATCACAGGGACAATTGGGTAGAGGCTATCACAGGGACAATTGGGTAGAGACTATCACAGGGACAATTGGGTAGAGGGTATCACAGGACAATTGGGTAGAGGCTATTACAGGACAATTGGGTAGAGGTTATCACAGGGACAATTGGGTAGAGGCTATCACAGGGACAATTGGGTAGAGGCTATTACAGGACAATTGGGTAGAGGCTATCACAGGACAATTGGGTAGAGGTTATCACAGGACAATTGGGTAGAGGCTATCACAGGGACAATTGGGTAGAGGCTATCACAGGGACAATTGGGTAGAGGCTATCACAGGACAATTGGGTAGAGGCTATCACAGGGACAATTGGGTAGAGGCTATCATAGGACAATTGGGTAGAGGCTATCACAGGACAATTGGGTAGAGGTTATCACAGGGACAATTGGGTAGAGGGTATCACAGGACAATTGGGTAGAGGTTATCACAGGACAATTGGGTAGAGGCTATCACAGGACAATTGGGTAGAGGCTATCACAGGGACAACTGGGTAGAGGTTATCACAGGACAATTGTGTAGAGACTATCACAGGGACAATTGGGTAGAAGCTATCACAGGACAATTGGGTAGAGGCTATCACAGGACAATTGGGTACAGACTATCACAGGGACAATTGGGTAGAGGATATCACAGGGACAATTGGGTAGAGGCTATCACAGGACAATTGGGTAGAGATTATCACAGGACAATTAGGTAGAGGCTATCACAGGACAATTGGGTAGAGGTTATCACAGGACAATTGGGTAGAGGTTAACACAGGGACAATTGGGTAGAGGTTATCACAGGACAATTGGGTAGAGGTTATCACAGGACAATTGGGTAGAGGTTATCACAGGACAATTGGGTAGAGGCTATTACAGGACAATTAGGTAGAGGCCATCACAGGGACAATTGGGTAGAGGCTATCACAGGGACAATTGGGTAGAGGCTATCACAGGGACAATTGGGTAGAGGCTATTACAGGACAATTGGGTAGAGGCTATCACAGGGACAATTGGGTAGAGGGTATCACAGGGACAATTGGGTAGAGGTTATCACAGGGACAATTGGGTAGAGGCTATCACAGGGACAATTGGGTAGAGGGTATCACAGGGACAATTGGGTAGAGGGTATCACAGGGACAATTGGGTAGAGGCCATCACAGGACAATTGGGTAGAGGCTATCACAGGACAATTGGGTAGAGGCTATCACAGGGACAATTGGGTAGAGACCATCACAGGGACAATTGGGTAGAGGCTATCACAGGGACAATTGGGTAGAGGCTATCACAGGGACAATTGGGTAGAGGCTATCACAGGGACAATTGGGTAGAGGCTATCACAGGGACAATTGGGTAGAGACTATCACAGGGACAATTGGGTAGAGGGTATCACAGGACAATTGGGTAGAGGCTATTACAGGACAATTGGGTAGAGGTTATCACAGGGACAATTGGGTAGAGGCTATCACAGGGACAATTGGGTAGAGGCTATTACAGGACAATTGGGTAGAGGCTATCACAGGGACAATTGGGTAGAGGGTATCACAGGGACAATTGGGTAGAGGTTATCACAGGGACAATTGGGTAGAGGCTATCACAGGGACAATTGGGTAGAGGGTATCACAGGGACAATTGGGTAGAGGGTATCACAGGGACAATTGGGTAGAGGCCATCACAGGACAATTGGGTAGAGGCTATCACAGGACAATTGGGTAGAGGCTATCACAGGGACAATTGGGTAGAGGCTATCACAGGGACAATTGGGTAGAGGCTATCACAGGGACAATTGGGTAGAGGCTATCACAGGGACAATTGGGTAGAGGCTATCACAGGGACAATTGGGTAGAGGCTATCACAGGGACAATTGGGTAGAGACTATCACAGGGACAATTGGGTAGAGGGTATCACAGGACAATTGGGTAGAGGCTATCACAGGGACAATTGGGTAGAGGCTATCACAGGGACAATTGGGTAGAGGCTATTACAGGACAATTGGGTAGAGGCTATCACAGGGACAATTGGGTAGAGGCTATCACAGGGACAATTAGGTAGAGGGTATCAGAGGGACAATTGGGTAGAGGTTATCACAGGGACAATTGGGTAGAGGCTATCACAGGGACAATTGGGTAGAGGCTATCACAGGGACAATTGGGTAGAGGCCATCACAGGGACAATTGGGTAGAGGCTATCACAGGGACAATTGGGTAGAGGCTATCACAGGGACAATTGGGTAGAGACTATCACAGGGACAATTGGGTAGAGGGTATCACAGGACAATTGGGTAGAGGCTATCACAGGACAATTGGGTAGAGACTATTACAGGACAATTGGGTAGAGACTATCACAGGGACAATTGGGTAGAGGCTATTTCAGGACAATTGGGTAGAGGCTATCACAGGGACAATTGGGTAGAGGCTATTACAGGACAATTGGGTAGAGGCTATCACAGGGACAATTGGGTAGAGGCTATTACAGGACAATTGGGTAGAGACTAACACAGGGACAATTGGGTAGAGGCTATTTCAGGACAATTGGGTAGAGGCTATCACAGGGACAATTGGGTAGAGGCTATTACAGGACAATTGGGTAGAGGGTATCACAGGGATAATTGGGTAGAGGCTATCACAGGGATAATTGGGTAAAGGCTACCACAGGACAATTGGGTAGAGGCTATCACAGGACAATTGGGTAGAGGCCATCACAGGACAATTGGGTAGAGGCTATCACAGGACAATTGGGTAGAGGCTATCACAGGACAATTGGGTAGAGGCTATCACAGGGATAATTGGGTAGAGGCTATTACAGGACAACTGGGTAGAGGCTATTACTGGCCTGATATGGAGTCTGTGAAGTTTCTTGATTGTGCAGGAATGATGACAAAGGGCTACAAATTAAACAGTTTACTATAATATCTTCAGCAGCTCTTACATGCCATGCCTGTAGCCACACTGGTGAGATTTCTTGTGTTATTCTGTACGTTTCTATTTACTTATTTAGTGAATGCAAAGTCTCGAAGCCAAGCAGTTTTCTCCTGTCCTGCTGTGTTGAGTGCGGATAGGCCTCTGCTGAGTCTGTGGATTCCTCTATAATGTGATGCATCGTTTGTTGTCTCCCATTGGGGGCTGATAATAATGTCACATCTGTGGAGGTTGACCAAGCAGGTCCTGGATCTGTTAAGGGTGGAGCACATTTTCCTTAGACGATTGAAAGCCGGCATTGTTGGGTTGGGTTTGAGACCAGACACTTGTTTGCCTTGTCCAATGATTCCCATGTCCAATGATGAGGGACATCGCTAACCTTTCCTATGCAGGGACAAAGATTGTGGAATTGGTGTGTCACCCTCTGTGGCAGTTGGCAGTGCTGCTTTGGGTACCAGTAACCCAATAATAGATGATGCTGGTTCCTGTCATATAGGTCACAATCTCTGACTGTTTGGTTGGAGTAACTCCGATAATGAGAAAAACATCTCATGATTCAGTTGGAGGTGACAATGGGCCCGTGGAGGATACTCGCCTTCTCAGGTTGGAATGTTAATGGTCCATTTGACATGAATTATCCCTGAGCCCATTGGAACATCGTGGTGACATCCCTGGTGGCTCAGGGATGCTGTGGAAGCATCATGGAGGTCTGAGGGGTGCCAGGTGGTCTCTTGCCCAAAGGCATTCTATACCCGATCAAGGGGTATGCATCGGTATGGTGGGTGCAGCCGCTAAAAGTCACCTTGCTGCACCTCTCTTTCCCCTGACACCCCTCCCCATGACTCCAATCCCTCACCTGAGTCCAGGGATTGCATAATGATTTCTGGTGAAGGCCCTTGGAGCTTCACTGGCTTCAGCCATTTTTCAAAATGACTCCCACCGGCAATGGGGAGCTGCCAGCCTCTGATTAGCTGGCAGTTCTTGATGGACAGAATTCCCATCCCTTGGTTCCTGAATTCTCGGGAAGACCCGACACTGGCCAGTCAAATGTCTGATAGGCCGCAGAAGCAACACAGATTTCCAACCTGTTCTCCAGTCAGCGGGTTGGACCCACGCCATTGACATTAAATTCTGCCCAATATTCCAAGAAAATATTGTTTGAATTTGGGCATTGAGCATAATTGGAGATTCTGAGCAAGCAGTTGGATGTGAAAGGTACAGGTTGCTCCCTATTCTAGCATTCATTTACGGCAGACTGGAATTCTACAGTGGGAAGCCGAGAGAGTAAAACAATTGAGCTTGCAGGTTTGAGCTGCTTGCTGTTGTGACAAATGTGTTCGGTGGAGGGAGAGGAGAACCATGGCACCTTCATAAACTTTTGCACGAACAGATTTTCCTGATCCTTAAGATTGTGACTTTTGATCAAATCAGTCGACTGTTGTGCATAACGCATAGGAAGATGGAATAATATTCCCATTCCTCTGGAGATTCTGATAGTTTTCTAGATTTATCTCCAAAAATGTGAAGGAATAAAAAGGAATTTCCATTGATATAGTAACTACCATGACTTCAGGATTTACCGAACCTCTTTACAGTTGATGGAATACAGTCATTGTTGCATTGTTGGTAATGTGACATCTAATTTCTGCACAGCAAGGTCGCATTTTGAGATACATGATTAGATACTCTGTTCAAACACTGCGGATTGTTTTACTCTGCCAATCTTCCAATCTATCCCAGGATTTCGCTCTAATCTTAACTGCTCCTCTCCCGTCCAAGATTCCCTTGAATTATTCCCACAATCTTATCAACACCTCCCCCCCCCCCCCCCCCCCCCCCCCCCCCCCCCCCCCCCCCCCCCCACCCCCCCCCCCCCCCCCCCCCCTCTGAAACCCAGCTTATTGAGGACTTTTTAGAACATAGAACATAGAACATTACAGCGCAGTACGGGCCCTTCGGCCCCTCGATGTTGCGCCGACCTGTGAAACCATCTGAAGCCTATCTGACCTACACTATTCCATTTTCATCCATATGTCTATCCAGTGACCACTTAAATGCCCTTAAAGTTGGCGAGTCTACTACTGTTGCAGGCAGGGCGTTCCACACCCCTACTACTCTCTGAGTAAAGAAACTACCTCTGACATCTGTCCTATATCTACTACCCCTCAATTTAAAGCTATGCCCCTCGTGTTGGTCATCACCATCCGAGGAAAGAGACTCACTGTCCACCCTATCTAACCCTCTGACTATCTTATATGTCTCTATTAAGTCACCTCTCAGCCTTCTCCTCTCTAACGAAAACAACCTGAATTCCCTGAGCCTTTCCTCGTAAGACCTTCCCTCCATACCAGGCAACATCCTAGTAAATCTCCTCTGAACCCTTTCCAAAGCTTCCACATCCTTCCTATAATGTGGTGACCAGAACTGCACGCAGTACTCCAGGAGCGGCCGCACCAGAGTTATGTACAGCTGCAGCATGACCTTGTGGCTCCGAAACTCAATCCCCCTACTGATAAAGGCTAGCACACCATATGCCTTCTTAACAGCCCTATTAACCTGGGTGGCAACTTTCAGGGATTTATGTACCTGGATGCCGAGATCTCTCTGTTCATCTACACTACCAAGAATCTTGCCATTAGCCCAGTACTCCGCATTCCTGTTACTCCTTCCAAAGTGAACAACCTCACACTTTTCCGCATTAAACTCCATCTGCCACCTCTCAGCCCAGCTCTGCAGCTTATCTATGTCCCTCTGTATCTTATAACACCCGTCAGCACTATCCACAACTCCACCAACCTTCGTGTCATCTGCAAATTTACTAACCCATCCTTCTACACCCTCTTCCAGGTCATTTATAAAAATGACAAACAGCAGTGGCCCCAAAACAGATCCTTGCGGTACACCACTAGTAACTGAACTCCAGGATGAACATTTGCCATCAACCTACAACTAGCTGTCTTCGTTCAGTAGCCAATTACTGATCCAAACCGCTAAATCATCTTCAATCCCATACTTCCTTATTTTCTGCAATAGCCTACCGTGTGGAACCTTATCAAACGCCTTACTGAAATCCATATACACCACATCAACCGCTTTACCCTCATCCACCTGTTTGGTCACCTTCTCAAAAAACTCAATAAGGTTTGTGAGGCATGGCCTATCCTTCACAAAACCGTGTTGACTATCGCTAATCAACTTTTTCTTTTCAAGATGATTATAAACCCTATCTCTTATAACCTTTTCCAACATTTTACCCACAACCAAAGTAAGGCTCACAGATCTATAATTACCATGGTTGTCTCTACTGCCCTTCTTGAACAAGGGGACAACATTTGCTATCCTCCAGTCTTCCGGCACTATTCCTGTCGACAAAGACGACATAAAGACCAAGGACAAAGGCTCTGCAATCTCCTCCCTGGCTTCCCAGAGAATCCTAGGATAAATCCCATCTGGCCCAGGGGACTTATCTATTTTTACACTTTCCAAAATTGCTAACACCTCCTCCTTGTGAACCTCAATTCCATCTAACCTGGTCGACTGTACCTGAGTATTCTCCTCGATAACATTGTCTTTCTCCAGTGTAAACACTGACGAAAAATATCCATTTAACGCTTCCCCTATCTCCTCTGATTCCACACACAACTTTCCACTACTATCCTTGATTGGGCCTAATCTTACTCTAGTCATTCTTTTGTTCCTAATATACCTATAGAAAGCCTTAGGGTTTTCCTTGATCCTATCCGCCAACGACTTTTCGTGTCCTCTCCTCGCTCTTCTTAACTCTCCCTTTAGGTCCTTCCTGGCTAATTTGTAACTCTCAAGTGCCCTAACTGAGTCTTCATGTCTCATCCTAACATAAGCCTTCTTCTTCCTCTTGACAAGTGCTTCAACTTCCTTAGTAAACCACGGTTCCCTTGCTCGACAACTTCCTCCCTGCCTGACAGGTACATACTTATCAAGGACACGCAGTAGCTGTTCCTTGAAAAAGCTCCACATTTCGATTGTACCCATCCCCTGCAGTTTCCTTCCCCATCCTATACATCCTAAATCTTGCCGAATAGCATCATAATTGCCTTTCCCCAGCTATAATTCTTGCCTTGCCATATATACCTATCCCTGCCCATTGCTAAAGTAAACATAACCGAATTGTGATCACTATCACCAAAGTACTCACCTACATCAAAATCTAACACCTGGCCGGGTTCATTACCCAGTACCAAATCCAATGTGGACTCGCCCCTTGTTGGCCTGTCTACATACTGTGTCAGAAAACCCTCCTGCACACACTGCACAAAAACTGACCCATCTATAGTACTCGAACTATAGTATTTCCAGTCAATATTTGGAAAGTTAAAGTCCCCCATAACAACTACCCTGTTACTCTCGCTCCTGTCGAGAATCATCTTCGCAATCCTTTCCTCTACATCTCTGAAACTATTTGGAGGTCTACAGACAACTCCCAACAGGGTGACCTCTCCTCTCCTGTTCCTAACCTCGGCCCATACTACCTCAGTAGACGAGTCCTCAAACGTCCTTTCTACCGCCGTAATACTTTCCATGATTTTTTTATTTTTGTTATTTAAAAAAAAAAATAATTTAGATTACCCAATTATTTTTTCCAATTAAGGGGCAATTTAGCATGGCCAATCCACCTACTGTGCACATTTTTGGGTTGTGGGGGCGAAACCCACGCAGTCACAGGGAGAATGTGCAAACTCCACACGGACAGTGACCCAGAGCCGGGATCGAACCTAGGACCTCAGCGCCATGAGGCAGTTGTGCTAACCACTAGGCCACCGTGCTGCCCTTACTTTCCTTGATTAACAATGCCACACCCCCCCCCCCCCCCCCCCCCCTCTTTTACCATCTTCTCTGTTCTTACAGAAACATCTAAATCCTGGAACCTGCAACAACCATTCCTGTCCCTGCTCTACCCATGTCTCCGAAATCGCCACAACATCGAGATCCCAGGTACCAACCCATGCTGCAAGCTCACCCACCTTATCCCGGATGCTCCTGGCGTTGAAGTAGACACACTTCAAACCAGTGGCTTGCTTGCCGGTGCCCTCTTTCGAGCTTTTAACCCTATCCCTGACCTCACTACTCTCAACATCCTGTACACTGGGACTACAATTTAGGTTCCCATCCCCCTGCTGAATTAGTTTAAACACCCCTGAAGAGCACTAGCAAATCTCCCCCCCCAGGATATTGGTACCCCTCTGGTTCAGGTGAAGACCATCCTGTTTGTAGAAGTCCCACCTACCCCAGAATGAGCCCCAATTATCCGGGAAACCAAAACCCTCCCTCCTGCACCATCCCTGTAGCCACGTGTTCAACTCCTCTCTCTCCTTATTTCTCACTTCGCTAGCACGTGGCACGGGTAACAACCCAGAGATAACAACTCTGTTTGTTCTAGCTCTCAGCTTCCACCCTAGCTCCCTGAATTTCTGTCTCAAATCCACATCTCTCTTCCTACCTATGTTGTTGGTACCTATGTGGACCACGACTTGGGGCTGCTCCCCCTCCCCCTTAAGGATCCCAAAAACACGATCAGAGACATCACGAACCCTGGCACCTGGGAGGCAACACACCAACCGTGAGTCTCTTTCGTTCCCACAGAACCTCCTGTCTGTTCCTCTAACTATGGAGTCCCCAATGACAAGTGCTCTGTTCCTCTTCTCCCTTCCCTTCTGAGCAACAGGGACAGACTCTGTGCCAGATACCTGTGCCCCATTGCTTACCCCTGGTAAGTCGTCCCCCGCAACAGTATCCAAAACGGTATACTTGTTATAGAGGGGAACGACCACAGGGGATCCCTGCACTGCCTGCTGGTTCCCTCTCCCTCCCCTGACGGTAACCCATCTACCTTCTTCTTTTACCTGAGGTGTGACTACCTCCCTATAACTCCTCTCAATAGCCCCCTCCGCCTCCCGAATGATCCGAAGTTCATCCAGCTCCAGCTCCAGGTCCCTAACGCGGTTCTCGAGGAACTGGAGTTGGGTGCACTTAGAACATAGAACATAGAACGATACAGCGCAGTACAGGCCCTTCGGCCCTCGATGTTGCACCGACATGGAAAAAATCTAAAGGCCATCTAACCTACACTATGCCCTTATCATCCATATGCTTATCCAATAAAATTTTAAATGCCCTCAATGTTGGCGTGTTCACTACTGTTGCAGGTAGGGCATTCCACGGCCTCACCACTCTTTGCGTAAAAAAACCCACCTCTGACCTCTGTCCTATATCTATTACCCCTCAATTTAAGGCTATGTCCCCTCGTGCTAGCCACCTCCATCCGCGGGAGAAGGCTCTCGCTGTCCACCCTATCTAACCCTCTGATCATTTTGTATGCCTCTATTAAGTCACCTCTTAACCTTCTTCTCTCTAACGAAAACAACCTCAAGTCCATCAGCCTTTCCTCATAAGATTTTCCCTCCATACCAGGCAACATCCTGGTAAATCTCCTCTGCACCCGTTCCAAAGCTTCCACGTCCTTCCTATAATGAGGCGACCAGAACTGTACGCAATACTCCAAATGCGGCCGTACTAGAGTTTTGTACAACTGCAACATGACCTCATGGCTCCGGAACTCAATCCCTCTACCAATAAAGGCCAACACACCATAGGCCTTCTTCACAACCCTATCAACCTGGGTGGCAACTTTCAAGGATCTATGTACATGGACACCGAGATCCCTCTGCTCATCCACACTACCAAGAATTTTACCATTAGCCAAATATTCCGCATTTCTGTTATTCTTTCCAAAGTGAATCACCTCACACTTCTCCACATTAAACTCCATTTGCCACCTCTCAGCCCAGCTCTGCAGCTTATCTAAGTCCCTCTGTAACCTGCAACATCCTTCCGCACTGTCTACAACTCCACCGACTTTAGTGTTGTCTGCAAATTTACTCACCCATCCTTCTGCGCCCTCCTCTAGGCCATTTATAAAAATGACAAACAGCAACGGCCCCAGAACAGATCCTTGTGGTACGCCACTCGTAACTGAACTCCATTCTGAACATTTCCCATCAACTACCACTCTCTGTCTTCTTTCAACTAGCCAATTTCTGATCCACATCTCTAAATCACCCTCAATCCCCAGCCTCCGTATTTTCTGCAATAGCCGACCGTGGGGAACCTTATCAAACGCTTTACTGAAATCCATATACACCACATCAACTGCTCTACCCTCGTCTACCTGTTCAGTCACCTTCTCAAAGAACTCGATAAGGTTTGTGAGGCATGACCTACCCTTCACAAAACCATGCTGACTGTCCCTAATCATATTTTTCCTATCTAGATGATGTAGTCAGCAGGGACACTCGAGGTGACCCTTTCCTCCCACATTCTGCAGGAGGAACATTCAACTGCCCTAGCCTCCATTCCCACTGAACTAACTTCCCAACTACTGAAAACTAAAAACTAAAAAAAAAACTTGTTAGTTTAGCAATCCGACGGACAGAACTTTTTTTTTGGTTAGAGGAGGAGGATGGGTGGGAGACACTACGTAAGTCGTGTTTCGGGTAAAGCTGTCACTCGAGAACAGCCCCTTCACAAACCACCTTCAACTTACGCTGACCGTACTGCACGTATGCAAATCTCCCCGGAACAGCCAATCAGAAGCTCTGCTCTGCTGCCCTCTGCTGGATGCTTGCCTTCACTCGACCTCCTTGGGTCACTTGCGCAGGTACACCGTCACCTTACGCTGACCGCACTGCACGTATGCAAATCTCCCCGGAACAGCCAATCAGAAGCTCTGCTCTGCTGCCCTCTGCTGGATGCTTTCCTTCACTCGACCTCCTTGGGTCACTTGCGCAGGTACACCGTCACCTTACGCTGACCGCACTGCACGTATGCAAATCTCCCCGGAACAGCCAATCAGAAGCTCTGCTCTGCTGCCCTCTGCTGGATGCTTTCCTTCACTCGACCTCCTCAGGTCACTTGCGCAGGTACACCTTCACCTTACGCTGACTGCACTGCACGTATGCAAATCTCCCCGGAACAGCCAATCAGAAGCCCTGCTTCTGGGCAGCAGAGCAGAGCTTCTGTTTGGCTGTTCCGGGGAGATTTGCATACGTGCAGTACGGTCAGCGCAAGTTGAAGGTGGTTTGTGAAGGGGCTGTTCTCGAGTGACAGCTTTAAAAAGAAAGAACACTTACATCTCCAACTCCATAGATAGGAAAAAGCAGTATGAGCGAGCATCAGGTTTCACCCATTCTGCAATGCAGGGATTCTATGATTCTTATGATATGGCAGCCTCTGCCAGGGTGCCATTGAATGCCCACACATATTACCTTGAGTGCCCCCCACCATCAGCCTGGCATCCTTCTCAATAGAGAAAGATTTCTTTCCTAAAATGTCTCCAAGCACATGAAAGTGTGTCATGCAGGTCAGTGCCTGATTTCCCACCAGCAGCCTTGATTCATTCATCTTATACCAATCCTCTGTCTTTTACAAATTCATTTATCAGTGTGTGCATCGCTGGTTAGACCAGCACTTATTGCCCTTCAGAAGATGGTAATAAGTTGCCTTCTTGAACTGCTGTAGTCCTTGAGGTGTAGGTACACCCACTGTGCCATTAGGGAGGGAGTCGCCGCAGTAACAGTGATGGAACGGCGATATATTCACAAGTCAAGGTGGTGAATGGCTTGGAGGGGAACCTCCAGGAGGTTTGCTACTTGTATTCCAACCAGGTCCCCAGGTTATAACATGGCTACGGGGATACAAAGATCTCCACTCCAAACTAGTTCATGATTCCTGTTAGAGACCTGAGTGCAAAGCAGGTCAGCAACAAGAGCCAAATTGCCACACAAGCACTGGTTCCTCAGGATTGTCCAGAGATTGCTTCAGAGAAGAGGGAGGTGGCAAATAATGTGCCCCTGGTCAATGTGGTCTCCTGAACTTGTTTTATTCGCCCGATTCACCAGTGATGAAAATTCCTGACTTTGTTCCTTAATTGGGGCTTGAGGCTTTAGTCCGATTTTTATTCTCACCCATGGGTGAGCAGGCTCCTGAAGTACTGTAGGTGATATCACAGCTCAGTTGTGCAGGTTAGATGGACAAGCTTTTATACTTCACCCTTCATGTCTTATTAAAACGGGATCATTGTTCTCCTTACAATTAGGCAATTGTATCAACAACATTGAAATGAATTTTGGACAGAAAGATCATGAACTGGGTTTGGAGAAGTTACACACCCAGCCTGCATTCCTGTCACAGCCATAATCTCCATTCACAACATCAAGCCTGGAATGCAATATGGTTCATGGCCCTCAGGTCGAAAGACTCGCTAGTGAGATGATTTCACTCTAAAATGCATGCCTGAGTTTTGTTTAGACTTGACTATTCCAACACATTCCTGGCTGGTCTCCTACTCGCCACCCTCTGTAAACCTGCAATCATCCATTGCTCTGCTTCTCATGTCTTAACTAGCACCTGGCTTATCTATTGTACCTCTGCTCGCTAACCTTCAATGGCTCCTAGTCAAGCAAATTTTAAATTTTTCATCTTTGTTTTCAAATCTCTCCATGGCCTGCTCCCTCTCACTATCTCTGTCAGCTTCACGAACCTCCAAGACGCCCTCTGCATGGCCTGAATTCACACATCACTCCACCATTGGTGGCCATGCCTTCAGCTGACTGGGCCCCAAGCCCTGAAATTCCCTCCCTACACCACTCTGCCTCTCTACCTCACTTTACTCCTTTCACAGACCCTAACCTCTTTGTTCAAGCTTTTGGTCATTTGTGCTAATATCTCCTGATTTGGATTAGCATCATCCACACAGAGCCAGCTTGGTACTTAAAGCCTAGCTCCCACGACACAAGTTAACACTGCTGCAAAGTTCTCTTCAGCTCTGAATCCGCCATACAGATTTGAAACGTTAACTCTATTACTCTCTCCACAGATGCTGTCAGTCCCGCTGAGGTTTTCCAGCATTTTCTGCTTTTGTTTCATATTCCAGCATCCGCAGTAATTTGCCTTCATGACAAACAGGCCTATCTTTGAACCTTCCGGGACTATATGTTTGGTAATCCTGTTAGCTATATGAATTATTCCTTTGGCCCGTCTATATTAGATTGCGAAGTTAAGGCCAATTTATGTGCTAAACCAAACTGGGTTTGGACAGAGAAGCTGTGCTCTCCAGGATTGAGCTTTTTCAAATTTAATTTGTATGGGATAAGGCCTGCAGGAAAGAGAAGCAATGTCTGATTATCCAATACTTATGAGGCGAGATAGTGGTGCAGTGGCATTGTTACTGGACTAGTAACCCAGAGCAGGATCTGGGGACCCGAGTTTAATAAAAAAAAAGCTGGAATTAAAAGTCAAATTAAACCATTCACCATTGTAGTGAATTGTAGCTCATCTGGTTCACTAATGTCCTTCAGAGAAGCAAATCTGCCATCCTTACCTGGCCTGGCCTACATGTGACTCTAGATTCACAGCAAATGCCCTTTGCTGTGGAGGGCAGGTAGGGATATGAAAAATGAAAATGAAAATCGCTTATTGTCACGAGTAGGCTTCAATGAAGTTACTGTGAAAAACCCCTAGTTGCCACATTCCGGCGCCTGTCCGGGGAGGCTGGTACGGGAATCGAACTGTGCTGCTGGCCTGCCTTGGTCTGCTTTCAAAGCCAGTGATTTAGTCCAGTGAGCTAAACCAGCCCCATCATAGAATTATAGAATATTCTACAGTGCAGAAGGAGGCCATTCCGCCTATCGAGTCTGCACTGACCCTCTGAAAGAGATCCCTGACTAGGCCTACTCCCCTGCCCGATCCTGTAACCCCACCTAACCTTTGGACACTAAGAGGCAATTTAGCATGGCCAATCCACCTAAGCTGCACATCTTTGCACTGTGCGAGAAAACCGGAGCACCTGGAGGAACCCACGCGGACACGGGGAGGACGCACAAACTAGGGGCTTTTCACAGTAGCTTAATTGAAGCCTACTAGTGAGAATAACCGATTATTATTATTAACTCCACACAGACAGTCGTCCAAGGCTGGAATTGAGCCCGGGCCCCTGGCGCTGTAAGGCAGCAGTGCTAACCACTGTGCCGCCTGTGGGAAAGAGATGCTGGCCCAACCAATGATGCCCCCATCCCGTAAATGAGTAAAAAGAAAAAAATCTCCTAAAATTAGCAAATGTTATCATTCATGTCGTTTTACTTTAGTCTGAAAAATGGTTCAGGAGAGTAGTTACTTAATTAAGTTCTCCACAGCAATGACGAGTAATCTATTCTCTATAGTCTCTCTGTTTTCAGTTCTAATCACTAACAAACAATCTAGAATCCCAGGTGCTTCTGTTTACATCTGTTGTTTATCGCTGTTTTCTGTCTGAGCGGCTCATGAAGAAAAGACGACTTATTAATATAGTTATATAAATGCCATTCGTTGGCATGAAAAGGAACCTGTGAGGATTTAATCTCCACATTCCAGCAACAAAAGAAAAAGCAAAAGGAACTTAAATCTCCACAGGGTGAGATGTTTACACAGCCTCCCCCCTCACCCACCAACACGGAATGATACACAGAATGGATGGTGGAATCAACTGGACACATGCAGAAATTATGGGATGGGATTTTGTGCACCTTCTAACTGCAGTAAAATTTTAAAAATATCCACTTTATAGGCTCTGGCGTCTGAGAAAGGCCGAGGCCTTGAATTTCAAAATGATAATTTCATACAATCCCTACAGTGCCAGAAGGAGGCCATTCAGTCCATCGAGTCTGCACTGATCCACTGCACCCTATACCCGTAATCCCATAATCTAACCTGTACATCCCTGGACACTAAAGGCGCAATTTATCACGGCCAATCCACCGAAGTTCCAAGGCCGGGATTCTCGGAAATCTCGGCAAGTGTTGACACCGGCATCAATGGGTCTCCAGGCCCAGGCATTCACCCCTTCCTCGGGGGCTAGATCGATGCCGGAGTACTGTGTGCTGCTCCGGCACCGAAAACCAGCCTGCCACGGTCAGTGCGGGTCCGCGCATGCACGTGCTACGCACGTCTGCACATCGGCCCCCGGGCAATATGGTGGAGCCCTACAAGGGCCCAGTGCGGAGGAACATAGGCCGCCCCCGGAATGAGCCCGCCTGCCGGTTGCCCCCGATAGCGGGCCTGGCCACTGTGGAAGCTCCCCCCATAGTCGCCCCCCCCCCCCCCCCCCGCCCCCACCAGGACGGCCCCGCAGCCAGAACTACAAGGTCCCACTGGGTAGGACCACACGCAAACGACACTGGCGGGACTCGGCGGAACTTGGCGCGCATTCGGTGGTCGAGCGCGGAGAATCGCCGGGGTGTCATGATATGCACTCATGCACATAATGAGATACAGACAGGCAGTGACAGCAGACGCCCAGTACAGCCAATCAACACACAGGACAGAACACAACCAATCACCAGGCAGAACACTAGAAGGTGGTCTCGCACTATAAAACACACGAGGCATCAACACTCTGCCTCTTTCCACTAGTGACAACTGTAGTGACCGTCAGGGTGTATATATCAGTTAGCACCTTCTACACGTGGCTCAGAGCTAGTCTGGTCTAGTTAGTTATATTAAGCACGCTTAGGTTAGTAGTGTGTCAAACCCACAGCGAACTGTGTGCACTGCTTAACAAGTTCAATAAAGCGTATTGAACTAACATCAAAGTTTGGAGTCTACTTTCAAGTACAACTGCATCCAGTTGCAGTCCGTGTTACCCCAGAGTGATTATCCCGACATGGTACCAGTAGTCTACTATCTCTAAGTGGTTTATCTCGAGTGATTCCATGACAACCAGCAAGTGCCTTCCAGCAGCATAGAGAAGATCCAGGCCCCTCCACAGCTACGGATCTACGGCAATCTCGGCGCCAACTGGCGGGTCTTCAAGCAAAGGTTCCTTCTCTACATTGAAGGAGGCCTCAGAGCTCGAGGATGCGTCCGATGCAAGAAAACCCACGCTGCTCCTATCAACTGCGGGGGACCAAGCCATCCAGATTTTCAACTCGCTTAATTTTACCGACAGCCAGGACAAGCTCAAATTTAAGACCGTTTTGGAGAAGTTTGACAGTCACTTGAAGTCGAAATAAACAAGACCTTTGAGTGCTATACCTTCCAGCAACGCCTTCAGGGTAAGGATGAACCTTTCCAATCCTTTATAACTCATCTCTGTATATTAGCGCGATCCTGCAATTATAGTGCATCAGCTGATTCCATGATCGAGGATCAGATCATGTTTGGGGTGCACTCCAATTCCTTGCGAGAGCAATTCCTCAAAATTAAAACCCTGCCAGTCGCAATCGAGACGTGTATAGTGCATGAGCATGCGAGAAATCGGCACTCCCGTTTCAAATCGGTAGAACACGAAAAACTTGCCTCCCACAAGGCAGAGAGTGTACAGGCCATCGCCCAGATGCAGCGCCTCAGTATTGATGAAAGCGGCCATTTTGCGCGCTTTTCCCGGGGCCCCACTCATGCGCAACACGAACGGGAGAACGAAGCGGCCGAAAACCAAACTGCGCAGGTGCGAACGTTGGCTGACCGCACTGCACATGTGCGGTGACGCACGGAGCGTAACAACGTCAACATGATGATGTGCCCGAACTGTGGCACCGCCCACTTAAAGCGGCAATGCCCTGCAAAAGGCAGGCGACGTTTAAATTGCGGGAAGCCTGGACATTATGCAACCTTGTGCAGGTCTGCACCACCAGTCAAGGGTCAGCAATCCCAATTCCAACGCAAGCACGTTCGATGTGTACAGCAAGGTTTACGGGATTCTGTTCCTGGTAGCAGTATGGATCCAGAGGACGACTGCCTGGAGTTCCCCTATTGTGTGGGAATCATCACTCATATGAGTATGCCTCCTCAAATTCAGCAAGACGCCTATCTATCCTCAACGTGGATTCTGTGGACGAATGGCGTGCTGTCATACAAGTAAGTCAATGCAGCATCCAGTTCAAGCTGGATATTGGTGCTTTTGCCAATCTCATCTCTCAAGCTGATTTTGACTGCATTAAAAAGCAACCCAAAATTCTTCCGCCAGCCTGCTCCTCCATTATAATGGCAATGCGAAAACTGCACTAGGATCTTGTCATCTATTCATCTCCCACAAGACCATCAATGTCACACTGTGATTCGAAATCGTCAAGCTTGATAAGGCATCCCTGCTTGGTGCCCATGCATGCAAGCTACTCAACCTCGTACAGCGTATCCATGCCATGTCTTCTTCCAATGTGGATCTTCAGGCTGACATTGATGACACCCGTGCTCAATATTCAGATGTGTTTGACGGAATGGGCACTCTGCCATACTGCTACAAGATCCTTCTCAGGCCTGATGCCATGCCTGTAATCCATGCACCACGCCGGTGCCAGCTCCTCTGAAGGAACGTTTAAAGGCACAGCTACAGGAGCTCCAAGACCAGGGCATCATCTCCAAAGTGACAGAACTGACTGACTGGGTCAGCTCGATGGTCTGTGTGAAGAAGCCTTCAGGAAAGTTGCGGATATGCATCGATCCCAAAGATCTTAACCAGAACATATTGCAGGAACATTACCCGATCCCGAAGCGAGAGGAACTGACCAAGGAGATGGCACACACCAAATTCTTCACAAAACTAGATGCAGCGTGTGGTTTCTGGCAGATACAACTGGAAGAGTCCAGCAGGAAGCTCTGCACGTTCAACACACCATTTGGCAGGTACTGTTTTCACCTCATGCCGTTCGGCATTGTTTCAACCTCTGAAATCTTCCACAGGATCATGGAGCAGATGATGGAGGACATTGAGGGTGTGCGTGTCTATGTAGATGATGTAATCATATGGTCCATGAACCCCGAGGAACACATATCTTGTCTCAAACAAGTCTTTCGACGTGTCCATGCAAATGGCCTCAAGCTGAACAAGGCCAAGTGCTCCTTTGGCATGTCATCCATCAGGTTCCTGGGTGACCAGATATCCCAGCAGGGTGTGCGACCAGATTCGGACAAGGTCAAGGCCATTAACGCCATGAAGACCCCGGAAGACAAGAAGGCGGTACTATGCTTCCTCGGAATGGTGAACTTCTTGGGAAAATTCATTCTCAACTTGGCCTCACACACCACGGCTCTCAGGCATCTGGTGAAGAAGTCCACTGCATTCCAGTGGCTACCCACACATCAAGCAGAGTGGCTCAAGCTCAAAGCAAAGCTCACCACTGCTCCAGTACTTGCGTTTTTTGACCCGAGCAGGGAAACAAAAATCTCCACGGACGCAAGCCAGGATGGCATTGGTGCGGTGTTCATCCAGAGGGATGACTCCTCATCCTGGGCCCCAGTTGCTTATACGTCAAGGGCCATGACTCCCACTGAGCAGAGGTATGTTCAGATAGAGAAAGAGTGCCTGGGCCTCCTAACCGGCATTGTAAATTTCCATGACTATGTCTACAGTCTACCAACCTTCACAATAGAGACTGACCACAGACCCTTGGTCCATATCATTCATAAGGACTTGAATGACATGTCACCCAGGCTTCAGCGCGTTCTCCTTCGACTCCGAAGGTACGATTTTGGGTTAGTATACACACCAGGCAAGGAGCTGATAATTGCGGATGCCCTGTCCCGCTCCATCACCTCGCCCTGTGAACAGATAGACTTCATCCGCCAAATTGAGGCACAGGTGCAGCTGTGTGCCAGCAACCTCCCGGTCTCAGATGAAAAAGTGATTAGCATTCGTGAAGAGACTGCCAAAGACCCTCTTCTTCAGCGTGTAATGCACCACCTTGCAAATGGCTGGCAAAAAGGACAATGCCCTCAGTTCTTTAATGTGAAGGATGACCTGACAGTCGTTGAGGGGATCATCCTCAAGCTAGATCATATCGTTATGCCTCACAGTCTGCAGAGCTTAGTGCTCAAAAAAGTCCGCGAGGTACACCTAGGTGTCGAAAAGTGTAGGCGCAGAGCCCGGCAGGCTGTCTATTGGCCTGGAATCAGCCAGGACATATCCAACATGGACCTCAATTGTGCAGCCTGCCAGCGTTTCCAGCCTGCTCAAACAAAAGAAACATTCCAGTAACATGAGATCGTGACCTCTCCGTGGTAAGGTGGGAATCAACCTTTTTCACACCAATGGGCGTGACTATGTGCTCATCATAGATTCTGTCTCAAACTAACGAGAAGTTGTGAAGCTTTCAGACCTCACATCAAGGACAGTCATCAAGGCCTGCAAGGAGACATTTGCCAGGCATGGTATTCCACTCACTGTCATGAGTGGCAATGGTCCCTGCTTCCACAGCCAAGGGTGGTCCAATTTCGCCAAGTCGTGCCAATTCAACCAAATTACCTCAAGCCCACACTACCCGCAATCCAACCGGAAGGTTGCGAAACGGGTCCATATAGTGAAGCAACTGCTCTGCAAGGCTGCGGACTCTGCTTCTGACTTCAATCTTGCGCTGTTGGCGTACAGGGCAACCCCTCTGTCCACCGGTATGTCTCCGGCTCACTCCTCCTGGGGACGACTGTTCCAGCCATATACGTATCAGACCTGGATCACCTCCCAGTGCAGCAAAAGGTGCAGCAACTCAGGAACCGGCAAAAGCTGCCATACGATGCCATGCTGTCATTCTACCGCTTTGCCTGTACTATCTCTGGAAGGTGCTGTTCGGATCAAGCTACTTGATGGAGGCTGGTCAGCCCCAGCTGTTGTTGTTCAACAGGCTGCTCCCAGATCGTTTGTAGTTTGTATGGCTGATGGCTCCATTGTCAGGCGTAACAGAAGTGCACTGCGCAAAGTTGCCTGCCCATCACCAGATCCTACTTTTCCATATGTTGTTATGCCTCCTCTGGACACCTCACACCATGAGGCCACCAATTTGGCAGCAATCCCGCCTGTCAAGGCGCCATCATCCCCACCTCCACCTCTCAGGCGGTCGACAAGGATCAGACGCAAGCCCCAAAGTTTGGACTTATAGACATATCTCTTGTAAATTTTGTTCTGTATCTGCATGCTAGACACCTTATGTATATATTCATCCACTCGCCATTTTATGTCAATAGTTCTACATGTAAATACAGTCACATGCTCTAAGCAACCAACATTTTTTTTAGAAAAAGGGGAGATGTCATGATATGCACTCATGCACATAATGAGATACAGACAGGCAGTGACAGCAGACACCCAGTACAGCCAATCAACACACAGGACAGAACACAACCAATCACAAGGCAGAACACTAGAAGGTGGCCTCGCACTATAAAACACACGAGGCATCAACACTCTGCCTCTTTCCACTGGTGACAACTGTAGTGACAGTCAGGGTGTATATATCAGTCAGCACCTTCTACACGTGGCTCAGAGCTAGTCTAGTCTAGTTAGTTATAATAAGCACGCTTAGATTAGTAGTGTGTCAAACCCACAGCGAACTGTGTGCACTGCTTAACAAGTTCAATAAAGCATATTGAACTAACATCAAAGTTTGGAGTCTACTTTCAAGTACAACTGCATCCAGTTGCAGTTTGTGTTACCCCAGGGTGATTAACACGACGGGGGGGGGGGGGTCCGCTTTCAACGGCCCCAGACCGCACCGGCACGATTGGCGCTGATTCTCCGGTCGCCGGAGAATCGGCGGCCTGGCGTCGGAGTGGCTTGGCAGGATTCTAGTGCCCCACCGCCGATTATCTGACCTGGCGTGGGATCAGAGAATCCCGGCCCGCATCTTTTGACTGTGGGAGGAAAACAAAGCACCCAGAGGAAACCCATTCAGACACGAGGAGAACATGCAAACTCCCAAGGCTGGAATTGAACCCGGGTCCCTGGCACTGTGAGGCAGCAGTGCTAACCACTGTGCCACCGTGCCGCCCCAGAAATTTTTAAAAGACATAAAAGCAATTCAATTAATAAATCTAGCCATGTTATTCAAACCATGTTGCCTTTTAGAATTTTAATTCAAATCCCATTTTGAACCTGAGTAATTTCAGCTCCTGAAAAAGGGCCGCACGGTAGCATAGTGGGTAGCACTGTTGCTTCGCAGCTCAGGATCCCAGGTTCGATTCCCGGCTTGGGTCACTGTCTGTGTGGAGTCTACAAGTTCTCCCCGTGTCTGCATGGGTTTCCTCCGGGTGATCCGGTTTCCTCCCACAAGTCCTGAAAGATGTGCTGTTCGGTAATTTGGCTATTCTGAATTCTCCCTGTGTACCCAAACAGGTGCCGGAATGTGGCGACTAGGGGCTTTTCACAGTAACTTCATTGCAGTGTTAATGCAAGCCTACTTGTGACAATAAAGATTATTTAAATTTTAATTTAAAAAAAAATTGGACGATATCATTGTGTTCTGGCTGTTCCACATAAATTAAGTTCCTACTTGTCAGGACTGAATAACTAACCTGAGTATGATCTAAGGTCAGCTAATTTGCTCAGTGGTGGGAATGTGTTGAAATGTAGAACAACACCACATCTGAACCTCCCTCCAGCCATCCTTGCCCATCCACCTGCTTTGGCCCCACTTGGCAATGGGTTGCCAACTGTACCTGGATAGATTCCTCCTCTCGGTCAATGCTCTTAGGGCCCTGGGGTTCACCTTGGGAAGGAAGGGCAGCTGGTTTGAGGGTCGCCTGCCCCTGCATCATCTGGCTCTGCCAGCCTTGGCGGGTCCCCATGGTCGCCCTCGGCGATGCTCCTCAGTGATTGGGACATGTTCCGCAGAGCCTTGGCAATGCCCACTTGCGACTGGGACAAGCCCCGCAGCACCTTGGCCATGCCCATCTGAGAGCGGGACATGTCCCACAGCACCTCATCAAGGTCAGCCTGGTACTGGGTCACATTCCCCCAGCTAGTCAGACATTCTACCGAGACCCTCAACCATGGCTGTCACCGACTGCGCGACGACTTGGACACCTTCAATAATGGTGTTGACGTCGTGCACCAGGCTCTCCACTTATGTCGCCACCCTAGCAGTGTTAGCCTCGATGCTACTCATTGCTGGTGCCATCTCCTGCGCCCGTAGCCTCTGAGTCTTCTCTAATCGGCTATGGACCTGCTGGAATGCCACTGACATCTCCCTCTGAACGTCCCGGCTGTTCCTTATAGTCTCCATCAGCTCCGGGTACCTCAGTACCACAGGCTCAGCATCAGGCTGGGACCCAGCTGCGTCCTGGAATCCAGCAGCCCTCTGACTGCTGCCTCGCCTGGGGAATCCTGCCTCCACTTGATGTGTGTATTCTGTATATTCTGCAATGTGGTGCTCACCAGATTGTGCCCCAGGGGCCTGTCATAGACCACAGATCATAGAATTTACAGTGCAGAAGGAAGCTATTCGGCCCATCAAATCAGCACCGGCCCTTGGAAAGACACCTATTCAAGCCCATGCCTCCACCCTCTCCCCGTAACCCAGTATCCCCACCTACCCTTTTGGACATGAAGGGGCAATTGATCATTGCCAATCGACCTAACCTGCACATCTGTGGACTGTGGGAGGAAACCGCAGCACCCAGAGGAAACCCACGCAGACATTGGGAGGAAGTGGAAATTCCACACAGGCAGTGACCCAAGGCCGGAATTGAACCCAGCTCCCTCTCGATGTTGGGCTATTATTTAATATTTTTCAGGTCAAATTCATTTCCTGCTCCAGCTGCAATGCCCCTCCCATTTAGGAGGGGTAGGCCAACTTTAAGTAGTGCAGGCTAACTTTAACTGGTCCCTAACCATTCACGTCACTGGACCCAGCCAATTAACAGCACGGTTAGCGTTATAGTGAATTGACACTGGTGAATCATACATTGCCATCCACGTGTCTGTTCTCAGGTGAGGTTGAATTTAATGTGTGCAAAGGATAACTCACTCACTTGCAACAACTGTGTGAAGGTTTAGAAAGCTCAACATATTTGTCAATGCCACTGTTGTTCAACACAACTACCTTCATTTGTTCTGTTTTGTTTTGGAAGAAGTGACCTGGAAGATGGAATAATTGCATCTTGGCCTAGACTCCAATTTCAACCTCGCAACCACCAGTGTTGGTGTTACAGTGGTGGAGAAAGTTGTTCTAGCTTTTGACAGTTACTGCTGCACATGGATAGCAGAGTGCTCCGTCACCTTCAAAACACAAGTGGAAGGTGTTATTGATTTTCTTTTGACAGTACTAAACTTGTTAACTCTGATTAGGGCCTATTTCCAGCACAGACACTTTCGCGACCACTGCCCTCCACTCATATTCATCGAATTACTCCAGTTATTGGGTGACCTCACCTTGAACTGCAGTGAAAGCGACAGCAGTACAGGAAATGCTGAACAGTTAACAATGCGAGCTGCACCACAATTCATTTACTTGCACCTCAGAGGTAATGGGTTTAGGGGTCATTGTGTTGCCAGCCCTTGCACATTGGGTGAAAGTTAGCAAGTGAGCTGATATCAGCTCCCAGTTTGTACTTTCATGCTACATTTTAACAGGGCAGCCCTTATGCATTTAGTTCATTCTAAACCTATGGTGTCAGGAAACAAAGAGCTGCCTGGCTAGTAATCTTTCTTTATCAAACTAATATAAACCCAGCAGAAAGTATACTAATGAGACAGGCACTTCCATTCTCAATGTCAACAAACTCAGGAAGGGTTTATGAACTCTACCCTCTGCCACACATGGCCGTTATGTCATTAGTGTTCTGAGACATATATCCCCTTTTTTTATGCAATTCAGTATGTCATGTTGGCGCAAGGTGAGCATATCCACACTCACACAGGCCCCTTTCCCTTCTCACGTGCCCACACGTTCCAGCTCCATCTACTTACTGTTCCCCAGGTGCTTCATGCATTTGAGCGGTCAGGCTAGCCTTGGGGGCCAGTCATTTCTATTCTGTCCAGATATTTCTCACAGTCAAGCACCTGTCCACCCCTGAATTATTATCAGTTGGATTGGATTGGTTTATTGCCACGTATACCGAGATACAGTGAAAAATATTGTTCTCCGTGCAGCTCAAATAGATCATTCCACACATGAAAAGGAAATACATAGTAGAGCAAACATAAGATACAGCAGCTCTGACCAATATTTAACCTTCAAACCAGCCTCACAGACTGATAAACTCACCATTGTCACAGTTTGAGGTAGTTGCTGTGCACAAATTTTGCTGCCACCTTTTCCTACTTTACAATAATAACTGTCCCTCACAAATTTATCATTTACTGTAAAGTGGTCCCGAAATCCACTATCTCAAGATCCCTCTCTTTCTCTTTACTGTGTCCTCATTGAGAATTCTAGTACCAGCTTTTTCCCCCGACAGTACTCTTAATTCTGCAACTCCTCAGTCCTGGGTTGGGTTGTACCTGTTGATACTACATTCAGAGGATGTATCACTATTCTATCTCGATTGTTACTCTTAGAATAACATACTCATTCTTTCATTGGAAGAAATAAATAGTTTTGGCGATATAGAATCTTTTGGTATTATACCTTCACATCTGAAACATAAGAGAACATTTTAACTGTCCCTGATTATCAGCAAGGGAGCGAGAAAATAGTTAAAGTGGAGCCACCCTACTTGACCATTGGCAGATAAGAATATCAAGGAATATGGGACAAAGGTGAGCTAATGGACCTGAGGTACAGATCTAATTGAATATTTGAGGAGCTGAATGACCTACTCCTCATCTGAATATGTTGATCTGATTCTTGTTCTGATGCTGCTGATTCCCAATCCCAATACATATAGGACCCGGTTGTATTTTAACCAAATTCCTGAGTGGGGCATCAACCTCAGGCTGTCTGGAAGCCAGCAAGGCTCTTGAAGGTACGTTTTCCCAGTAAGACGAGGAAACGCAGGAGTATGTTCCCATGGCGGAACTCAAGGTCTCTGTCATTCCAGCTCCTCCCCCCCCCCCCCCCCCCCCCCCCCCCCTCCCAAAAGCTCAGTCTCTTGCAAACCATTCCTTCCTACCCGCCACTATTTAGCTTGTTGACTGATTCATACATAGTTCACACATCCTGGGCGGGATTCACCGTTGCCCGATGCCGATATCGTAATCGGCGATCGGGTGGAGAATCCCTTCTGACAGCCAAATCGGGGGAGGTGCCGGTTTGACGGCGGTTTTCGCCACCTCGTCCGAAGGTCCTTCCCCGCTGCTTCGCCCCTGATGGGCTGAGTACCAAGTGTGAGGGGCTGGTTTAGCTCACTCGGCTAAATCGCTGGCTTTTACAGCAGACCAAGCAGGCCAGCAGCACGGTTCGATTCCCGTACCAGCCTCCCTGGACAGGCGCCGGAATGTGGCGACTAGGGGCTTTTCACAGTAACTTCATTGAAGCCTACTCGTGACAATAAACGATTTTCATTTTCATTTCACGTGTGGTCTCAGTGGTCGCGAACCCGGCGTGGCGGCTGCGGACTGTGTCCAGCGCCGCCACAGTCGTCTGGGAGCCTTGCTGCTGGCCAGGGGGCCTTCCACGAGGGCTGGCGACTGGTAGAGGGTGGCAAGAGGGTGGCCATGGGGTGGCCAGGGGGGTAGTATTTGGTAGGTCGTGTCCACGCATGGCCGGTGCCCTGTTTTATGCCGCGACCACTGAAGGTTGTCGCTGTGCACATGCGCGGCCACGGACCCGGCCATTCTCCAGCCGCGTTTGCCGTGGGATTCACTTAGCCTCAAAAATGGTGAATACAGCCCCCTTTGTCCTACATTTTCTAATTGGTCGTGGTTTAGCACCAAGTGTTGACATAATTGTTTTGTTACTTGTGTGGTAGGTAACATGTGCTACTCAAACCTTGGTTAATGATGAGGTCTTCTGAATCTCGATGAAGAAGTCTCGAACTCGTCCAGTAGTAACAAAAGGTTTATTGAGTAACTATAACAATAATTGCATGAGTTCTTTACTTTAACTTTGATACTAGTGATAAGGTTAACAAGATCTAACTACGGTAACTATACGTAACTCCACTAGCCATCTGAACTAGTCTGCTATTGCCCTGGTCACAGTGCACCCAAGAGTGACCCAGAGATCCAATGTGGTTGCCTTTTATACCCCTGTTGGTCCGGCCTCTGGTGATCATGTGGAGCTACTGATTACACATTAACCCCTTGTGTACATGCACATACAGAGATCACTACAGTAATTACGGTCAGCTTTAAACTACCTGGAAAACCAAGGCATTCTGTATGTATCAAGTGGCGATACATTATATAGTGTTCTCTGAAAACACAATTAAAATTGTGGAACACAATAGTGGTAACGAAGAAAGCTTTATCTTTTTTTTAATATAAATTTAGAATACGCAATGCATTTTTTCCAATTAAGGGGCAATTTAGTGTGTTACCCTGCACATTTTTGGGTTGTGGGGGCGAAACACATGCAAATACAGGGAGAATGTGGAAATTCCACACAGACAGTGACCTAGAGCCGGGATCGAACCTGGGACCTCGGCGCCGTGAGGCAGCAGGGCTAACCCACTGCACCATGTTTGCCAAATAAAGCTTTATCAGCTGAAGTAGAGCAACTTCATTAATACTTTATTGTAAAATGAATCTTTCATGGTTACACATGCTAAATACATCAACTTCCAGATATCTTTCACTGTATATTAACCAAAGCGTCCTGACTCCGCTGATGTATTTTTGAAAGTAAATCGAATTGCTTTTGTGAACATTAGTGTGTTATAAACTACCTCAAGCCATTAACATTTAGAAAAGGAGCCAAGGTTTGTTGTTTTGACTTTTGCTGTCTTTCACCTTCAGCTGCGCGTTCACCAAACCCAATCACAAGAGGTTCAGAAACTAAGTGGATAGAGCTGTGCAGAAGGCTTATAGTGTGCTAGCATTAATTAGCAGAGGGATTGAATTTAAGAGCCGTGAGGTGATGATGCCGCTGTACAAAACCTTGGTAAGGCCACATTTGGAGTACTGCGTGCAGTTCTGGTCGCTTCATTTTAGCAAGGATGTGGAAGCTTTGGAAAAGGTGCAAAGGAGATTTACCAGAATGTTGCCTTGAATGGAGAGTCGGTCTTACGAAGAAAGTTTGAGGGTGCTAGGCCTTTTCTCATTAGAATGGAGAAGGATGAGGGGCGACTTGATAGAGGTTAATAAGATGATCAGGGGAATAGATAGAGTAGACAGTCAGAGACATTTTCCTCGGATGGAACAAACCATTACAATGGGGCATAAATTTAAGGTGAATGGTAGAAGATATAGGGGGGATGTCAGAGGTAAGTTCTTTACCCAGAGAGTAGTGGGGGCATGGAATGCACTGCCTGTGGAAGTAGTTAAGTAGGAAACATTAGGGACCTTCAAGCGGCTATCGGATAGGTATATGGATTATGGTAGAATGTTGGGGTGTAGATTGATTTGTTCTTAATCTAGGACAAAAGTTTGGTACAACATTGTGGGCCGAAGGGCCTGTTCTGTGCTGTATTTTCTCTGTTCTATGTACCTTTCTGAGCTGGGTGGTTTCTGTTGTATGAGATCGAGGAGAATTTAATGTTTAAGCTGCAATGATCGAGGGAGTCTTCAGGAGGGAGATGGCTATTCCTAACCACACACTTCATAGAATCAGAGAATTATAGAATTCCTACAGTGCAGAAAGTGTCCATTCGGCCCATCGAGTCTGCACAAGCCCTCTGAAAGAGCAACCTACCTAGACTTTATCCCTGCAACCCCACCTAACATTTGGATACTTAGAGGCAATTTAGCAAGGCAATCCACCTAACCTGCACATCTTTGGACTGTGGGAAGAAACTGGAGCACCCAGAGGAAACCCACGCACACACGGGAGGAATGTGCAGGCTCCACTCAGTCAGCTGAGGTTGGAATCGATTCTGGGTCCCTGCCACTGTGAGGCAGCACTGTGCCACAATGCCACGCTACTTAACATAATCTGATAAAAGATTTCTTTGAACTATGTGGAAGGCTGCAAAGCTTTGAGGGCTCTGTTGCCATGGACCTACATTTAGTTTTCAATCAAAAAACAATTGTTTCTGTCATTATTCTTCAGCCACATTTGGGTGGACTGGCCTCTCCTTTGTTTGAGGATGTCTATCTTACTTGGGTAAAGTAGATGGTCCTGAGGCACATTATTGTGGTCGCTCGCCCACTTTACACATCAAATACATTTTCAAGGGGATTCTCCACTGTGGGTAAGGGTTTCATCTTGAAACAGGCCTTCAAACATAACTCACAGGCTACATTCCAGTGTTGTTGTCTGGTAGAGCACCAATAGGGAGATGACGCAGTGAAGGAGGGCTCATACATCCTGCCTAGCCGTGCAGCTGGAAGCTCTTGGGAATGTTTTACTGTTATATTCAATCGTTTGTTCAGTGTTCAATTGCATGTGTCCGTTGATTGCTCACTGTGCCGTATGCTGTGAGTCAAACCTACGCGTGAGGTGAGAGAAAAACTGAAACCAAGCAAGAAACGTGAAGTTTCAGGCATGATAAAAGCATTGTAACAAAGCTTGTCCACACATTCAAACAGAGGACTATCATCTCTGCACATCTCTGAGGGACAAAACACAATAACTGATGACAAAAATGGGTAATAATTTAAACTTATCGGTTTCTGCGCCTTTGCTTTCTTTGCCAGGAGATTCACCCATGCCATGGGATCGATGGATTTAGGGGTTCAAGACATATGTGTTTGCGACACGTATTGATGGTGGCAGATAGCAGCGACCCACTAGAAGGTGAACCTGTAATCTCCGCAGAGTGGCACCTCTGGCAGATTTACCCACGTCGGGATTCCAAAGCCCCCATCTTGCCCAACCTTTCTTCCTCAGGGTGAGCGAGATAGGAGCAATGAAATGCATCCCCAGCTGTATCAGCGAGGAGTAACTGAGCGCAGAGAGGTAAGATACAAAGGTACTTGATACAAATAGTTAAAGGGAAAAAAATCAAATGGTGCTGATAATCATCGCTGATGAACCACTTTGCCCTCCATCTGCTATTAACCACTTCTGACTTGCCATCCTTCAACATGAAAGATGTCACTGAGCAATATTTGCGAAAGAAGACATGATGTGACACATTGATGCTGAGGGCTGACAGTACCTCAGTGTTTCAGGACGATTGACATATAGTCATTCCATTTAGAATTTAGCAGTCAGATAATGAGCATTTCCATAATCTGAACAGAACATGTTGGAAATACCCTGCAGCCATGGAGAGAGAAACAGCGTTAATATCGGGCTGGATTTTCACAGGTTTTGGTCACCCGTCAGTCCTTTAAAAATGGTGGCCCGGACCTGATTATAGAATTCCTGGCCCTGTTCCAGGGCCATAAGGGCAGGGGCTGGTGTGGGTGGCGAGACTGCACTGGCACCCAGAACTCCCGACCTGGGCAGCTCCATTGCGGCGATTGGCATCCCCTAGCCTTCCGTAATTTTCATGGAGTTAAGCCAGCTTTTCAACGACTTGTAGATCCCAACTTGTAGTTCACGCCTTAGAGGTATTGTGAACCAGAGTCTGGGTGGCGGAATATTTTGGAAGGTAAAGTTCAAAAGTCTTACCCATTCCCCCTTGCCAATTTATGCCCCCACCTACTCTCCATGTTCCTCACACTCTCCATGCCAACCATTGCTTCTCCAACCACCCCCATGACCCGTCATACTTAATGTCCATTCACCCAGTAATCACTCTGCACGGAAATACTGAACCTTATACTAAAAATGACACCTGTGAAAAAGCTTTAAAAATAGTCACTGTGCCATAAACATTGCTTTTACTACAGATCTGTAAAAGTGTTAATCATCCATACATTTAAAAGTATCGGTATTAGAAATTGCAAGCACTTGAAACCTCTTTATCTTGTGCAAATAAACATTGCACAATTGCCAGAATAGATCAGAGTGAAAGAGCTCTCAGTCAAGCAATGCTTTCTCTTGGATGGAGGTGTTTCAACAGTCTAATAGATTTCTGGGCTCTCAGCCAAGCCTCATTATGTACTATTGACTGACAACTATAAGGAGGCATGAGAGGCCCTTGTGGAGTCTCACAGAGGTGAGGCTGCACTCTGGATGAACTTGAATAAAGTGCTCAATACCAACCAATGTATGAAAACAACAATCTGTATTTGACAATTAAAAAAATATTGGTGATTAAAAATAAATGAAAGAAGGATAACTTTTTAAAGATAAAGATAGGAAGAAAAAATATGCTATATTACAAATGTTAACCCCAGTTGTCTTTAAAAGGCAGCTGCCCAAAATGGTTAAAAAAAAAACAAATTAGTCTGTTCATAATGGTTGCCCAACATGTTGAAATTACTCTTAGTTCATAGACCACCAAGCCTTTTGCAATCTGTTCAGCCACTCTTTTGACAGCTCATCCTCCCATCGTCTTGGGCGGCTAACTAATCCATTCTAGCTGCAGCCCCTCCCATTCGATGCTGTGCCTCTTTAAGTCCAACCTCTGGCTCCATTCCAGCTTTTCGAGGCTGCCATGCAGACTTTCTCAAAACAAGTGTCTGGTAAACATGAGACCTTATCAAATTCTCCTCACAGGCACCACAACGCTTTGCAGACTGTGCAGTATCCAAGTTGTTTACACATCTTTCAATGGCGTCTCCCATCTGCCATCAATCTGGTTGTCTGTCCAACAATCAATAATAATAATAATCAAACTCCATCTTCTGATTCCGTAACATAGTTGACCACCCACGTATAAGGCTATTCATTGTCCAGGCTTGTAGTTCAAAGGTCATCTATTGCAGTAAGTAAACAGACTTTGGAAGAAAACAGACTTTAGATAAATAAGAGACAATTTTTATTTTAGTAGTCTTGTTTGGAGAGGGAAAACATATAGAACATAGAACATAGAACTGTACAGCACAGTACAGGCCCTTCGGCCCATGATGTTGTGCCGAACTAGTCTGAAACTAAGATCAAATCAACCTACTCCCAATCATTCCCGTGCACTCCATATGCCTATCCAATAACCGCTTGAAAGTTCCTAAAGTGTCCAACTCCACTACCATAGCTGGGAGTGCGTTCCACGCCCCAGCCACTCTCTGAATAAAGAACCTACCACTGACATCCCTCCTATATCTTCCACCATGAACCTTATAGTAATGCCCCCTTGTAACAGTTACATCCACCCGTGGAAAAAGTAGCTGAACGTCCACTCTACCTATCCCTTTCATCATCTTATACACCTCAATTAGGTCACCTCTCATCCTCCTTCGCTCCAATGAGAAAAGCCCTAGCCCTCTCAACCTTTCCTCATAAGACCTACCCTCCAATCCAGGCAGCATCCTGGTAAATCTCCTTTGCACCCTTTCCAATGCTTCCACATCCTTCCTATAATGAGGTGACCAGAACTGCACACAATACTCCAAATGTGGTCTAACCAAGGTCTTGCACAGTTGCAGCATAACCTCACGGCTCTTAAACTCAACCCCCTGTTAATAAATGCTGACACACTACAGGCTTTCTTCACGGCTCTATCCATTTGGGTGGAAACTTTCAGAAATCTATGGACATGAACTCCGAGATTTCTCGGCTCCTCCACATTTTTCAGAACCCTGCCGTTAATTCTGTAATCCGTATTCAAATTTGTCCTACCGAAATGAATCACTTCACACTTATCAGGGTTAAGCTCCATCTGCCACTTTTCAGCCCAGCTCTGCATCATATCAATGTCGCTTTGCAGCCTAAAACAGCCCTCCACATTATCCACTACGCCACCTATAATGAACTCCAATTGGCTTTATTGGTTGGCCAATTGGAGTATGAGCTCCCTCAATGATAGCTCATTGAGGGGTCCCATATAATCACCTGTGTAGGCTTTGTGAGCCAGTCTTAAGTTGACTGGACTGCTAGCAGCACTGTTTGTAGCTGCTCCTGTAATATCGTTATTGTAAATAAATATTGGTGTGGTGACGGAACTCCTGCCTCCCGTGGATTACTACATATCCCATCAGGCCCAGGGACTTATCTATCCTCAGGCTTCTCAAAATTTCTAACACATCTTTCTTCTGAATATCTACCTTCTCCAGCCTACTAGCCTGTATCGCACTATCCTCCTCAACAACATGGCCCCTCTCCTTTGTGAACACTGAACAAAAGTATTCATTTAGGGCTTGTCCTATATCTTCAGACTCCATGCACACGTTCCCATTACTGTCCTTGACCGGCCCTAACTTCACCTTGGTCATTCTTTTATTCCTCACATAAAGTAATAAACAATGCTGTGGAACATGTACCAGCTGTGAATGGCCAGTATAAAAAACAAACAGCGGGTTCTCCATTTCAGAAACTAAGGACTGGATTCACCGATTGGCAACGCCGAAATCGCATTCGGTGATTGGCTGGAGAATTCCTTTTTACGTCGGAATCGGGGGCGGTGGCATTCTTCGATGCTCCGTCTCCTCAAAAACGGTGTTCTCGAGGAGTGCATCGCACGCCATTGGGACGCCCTCAGGACGTCACCTGAGGCTCTCCCCCGATGCTCCATCCCTGGTGGGCCGAGTCCCTGACGGTGTGGGACACATAGAACATAGAAAAATACAGCACAGAACAGACCCTTCGGCCCACGATGTTGTGCCGAACTTTTGTCCTATATTAAGAACAAATTAATCTACACCCCATCATTCTACCGTAATGCATGTACCTATCCAATAGCCGCTTGAATGTCCCTAATGTTTCCGACTCAACTACTTCAACAGGCAATGCATTCCATGCCCCCACTACTCTCTGGGTAAAGAACCTACCTCTGACATCCCCCCTATATCTTCCACTATTCACCTCAAATTTATAATGATTTGTAATGGTTTGTTCCACCCGGGGAAAAAGTCTCTGTCTACTCTATCTATTCCTCTGATCATCTTATAAACCTCTATCAAGTCGCCCCTCATCCTTCTCCGTTCTAATGAGAAAAGGCCTAGCACCCTCAGCCTTTCCTCGTAGGACCTACTCTCCATTCCAGGCAACATCCTGGTAAATCTCCTTTGTACCTTTTCCAAAGCTTCCACTTCCTTCCTAAAATGAGGTGACCAGAACTGCACACAGTACTCCAAATGTGGCTTGACCAAGGTTTTGTACAGCTGCATCATCACCTCACTGCTCTTAAATTCAATCCCTCTGCTAATGAACGCGAGCACACCATAGGCCTTCTTCACAGCTCTATCCACTTGAGTGGCAACTTTCAAAGATCTATGAACATAGACCCCAAGATCTCTCTGCTCCTCCACATTGCCAAGAACCCTACCGTTAACCCTGTATTCCGCATTCATATTTGTCCTTCCAGACTCAAAAACAGCTTCTTCCCCACTGTCACCAGACTCCTAAATCACCCTCTTATGCACTGACCTCATTAACACTACACCCTGTATGATTCATCCGATGCCAGTGCTTATGTAGTTACATTGTATATGTTGTGTTGCCCTATAATGTATTTTCTTTTATTCCCTTTTCTTCCCATGTACTTAATGATCTGTTGAGCTGCTCGCAGTAAAATACTTTTCACTGTACCTCGGTACACGTAACAATAAACAAATCCAATCCAATCCAAAATGGACAACCTCACACTTTTCAGGGTTAAACTCCATCTGCCACTTCTCAGCCCAGTTCTGCATCCTATCTATGCCTATTTGCAGCCGACAACAGCCCTCCTCACTATCCACAACTCCACCAATCTTGGTATCGTCTGCAAATTTACTGACCCACCCTTCAACTCCCTCATCCAAGTCATTAATGAAAATCACAAACAGCAGAGGACCCAGAACTGATCCCTGCGGTACGCCAGTGGTAACTGGGCTCCATGCTGAATATTTACCATCCACCACCACTCTCTGACTTCTATCATTTAGCCAGTTTGTTATCCAACTGTCTAAATTTCCCACGATCCCATGCCTCCTTACTTTCTGCATAAGCCTACCATGGGGAACATTATCAAATGCCTTACTAAAATCCATGTACTTTACATCCACTGCTTTACCTTCATCCACGTGCTTGGTCACCTCCTCAAAGAATTCAATCAGACTTGTGAGGCAAGACCTACCCCTCACAAATCCGTGCTGACTATCCCTAATCAAGCAGTGTCTTTCCAGATGCTCAGAAATCCTATCCCTCAGTACCCTTTCCATTACTTTGCCTACCACCGAAGTAAGACTAACTGGCCTGTAATTCCCAGGGTTATCCCTATTCCCTTTTTTGAACAGGGGCACGACATTCGCCACTCTCCAATCCTCTGGTACCACCCCTGTTGACAGTGAGGGCGAAAAGATCATTGCCAACGGCTCTGCAATTTCATCTCTTGCTTCCCATAGAATCCTTGGATATATCCCGTCAAGCCTGGGGGACTTGTCTATCCAAAAGTTTTTCAAAATGCCCAACACATCTTCCTTCCTAACAAGTATCTCCTCAAGCTTACCAGTCTGTTTCACGCTGTCCTCTCCAACAATATGGCCCCTCTCATTCGTAAATATTGAAGAAAAGTACTCGTTCAAGACCTCTCCTATTTCTTCTGACTCAATACACAAATCGCCTGCTACTGTCATTGATCGGACCCACCCTCGCTCTCGTCATTCTCATATTTCTCACATATGTGTAAAAGGCCTTGGGGTTTTCCTTGATTCTACCTGCCAAAGATTTTTCATGCCCTCACTTAGCTCTCCTAATCCCTTTCTTCAGTTGCCTCCTGGCTATCTTGTATCCCTTAAGCACCCTGTCTGAACCTTGTTTCCTCAGCCTTACATAAGTCTCCTTCTTCCTCTTAACAAGACATTCAACCTCTCTTGTCAACTATGTTTCCCTTACTCGACCATTTCTTCCCTGCCTGACTGGGACATACATATCAAGGACACGTAGTATCTGTTCCTTGAACAAGTTCCACATTTCAATTGTGTCCTTCCCTGACAGCCTATGTTCCCAACTTACGCACTTCAGTTCTTGTCTGACAGCATCATATTTACCCTTCCCCCAATTGTAAACCTTGCCCTGTTGCACGCATCTATCCCTCTCCATTACTAAAGTGAAAGTCACAGAATTGTGGTCACTATCTCCAAAATGCTCCCCCACTAACAAATCTATCCCTTGCCCTGGTTCATTACCAAGTACCAAATCCAATATGGCCTCCCCTCTCGTCAGACAATCTACATACTGTGTTAGAAAAGCTTCCAGGACACACTGCACAAACACTACCCCATCCAAACTATTTGATCTAAAGAGTTTCCACTCAATGTTTTGGAAGTTGAAGTCACCCATGACCACTATCCTGTGACTTCTGCACCTTTCCAAAATCTGTTTCCCAATCTGTTCCTCCACATTTTTGCTGCTTTTGGGGAGGCCTATAGGAAACTCCCAACAAGGTGACTGCTCTTTTCCTATTTCTGACTTCAACCCATACTACCTCAGTAGGCAGATCATCCTCAAACTGCCTTTCTACAGCTGTTACACTATCCCTAATTAATTTTTTTTTTTTAATAAATTTATTTTTTCCAATTAAGGGGCAATTTAGCGTGGCCAATCCACCTGTTCTGCACATGTTTGGGTTGTGGGGGCGAAACCCACGCAGACACGGGGAGAATGTGCAAACTCCACACGGACAGTGACCCAGAGCCGGGATCGAACCTGGGACCTCAGCGCCGTGAGGCGGTTGTGCTAACCACTAGGCCACCGTGCTGCCCTACTATCCCTAATTAATAATGCAACCCCCCACCTCTTTTACCACCCTCCCTAATCTTATTGAAACATCTATACCGGGAACCTCCAACAACCATTTCTGTCCCTCTTTTCAAGTTTCCGTGATGGCCACCACATTGTAGTCCCAAGTACCGATCCATGCCTTAGGTTCACCCACGAAAGGGAAAATGCTGGAAAATCTCAGCAAGTCTGGCAGCATCTGGAGGGAGAGTAAAGAGCTAACGTTTTGAGTCCGATGACTCTTTGTCAAAGCTAACAGACAGAGAGAGTGGGAAATATTTATACTGTGGAGTGAGAATGAAAGATGAGTCATAGCCACAGAAACCCCGGGAAACCGGGTGCTAATGGCCACAGAAACCAAGGGGAAAGAGTGCTAACGGCAGTCCCCAGAGAGGACAAAAGATGTGAAAGGTCAAACAGCAGGGAAACTAACATCAGTGAATGAACTGTAGATGTGGGGGGGGGGGGGGGGGGAGGGGAAGGGGGAAGTAAAGAGGGGAAAGGTGTAGGAAAGGTGCAGGAAAGAAAGAAATGGTAAAAGACCGTTAAAATGAAATGAAAACAAATGAGTTGAGGTGGGGCTGATCATCTGAAGTTGTTGAATTCGATGTTCAGACCAGAAGGCTGTAGCGTGCCGAACCGGAAGATGAGATGTTGTTCCTCCAGTTTTCATTGCGCTTCACAGGAACATTGCAACAGGCCAAGAACAGACATGTGGGAATGGGAGCAGGGTCTTTTGTTAAAATGGCAAGCAACAGGAAGGTCAGGATCCTGAATGCGCAGACTTGCTGAGATTTTCCAGCATTTTCCCTTTCGTTTCAGATTCCAGCATCCGCAGTAATTTGCTTTTATTAGGTTCACCCACCTTATTCCTGATGCTTCTTGCGTTGAAGTATACACACTTCAACCCATCTCCGTGCCTGCAAGTACTCTCCTTTGTCAGTGTTACCTTACCTACTGCCTCCTACACGCTTTGACGTCCTGAATATCGGCTACCTTAGTTGCTGGACTACAAATCCGGTTCCCATTCCCCTGCCAAATTAGTTTAAACCCTCCCGAAGAGTTCTACAAAACCTCCCTCCCAGGATATTGGTGCCCCTCTGGTTCAGATGCAACCCGTCCTGCTTGTACAGGTCCCACCTTCCCCAGAATGCTCTCCAATTATCCAAATACCTGAAGCCCTCCCTCCTACACCATTCCTGCAGCCACATGTTCAACTGCACTCTCTCCCTATTCGTAGCCACGCTGTCATGTGGCACCGGCAACAAACCAGAGATGACAACTCTGGTCTGTCTTGGCTTTTAACTTCCAGTCTCACTCCCTAAACTTGTTTATTACCTCCACACTCCTTTTCCTACCTACGTCGTTGGTACCAATGTGCACCACGACTTCTGGCTGCTCCCCCTCTGACGAGACCATCAATTCACGCGACACGTGGTTAGAAGTGAACAGTGGTTTTAATCGTCTTACAACAGAGCCTGCCTGTGACACGATGAACTCCAGATGAACTGCAGGCAGGCTCTCAGCATCAACCTTTATATTTCTGGTTAGGGGGAAGGAGCCGTGGGTGGAGCCAAGGGTGGAGCCCAGTACAAACTCCCGTACATTCCCAGTGCATCTCCCCCTAGTGGCAGAGCAGCGCAACTGCACGTGTGCCGAGCTTACAGAGACATAGTAATACAGTGTGAATTACGCTACTGTGATTCACCACATTCACCCTCTGTAAAAATATCAAGTCTAGCGGAGGTGGTGGCTTACAGATTGAGTCTGTCCGGTGGCCGAGTTGTCCGCTGTGATCGGCGGAGCACCGGGGTTGCAGCCCCTTCTGGTGGCTGGATGAGCAATGTCGGTTGGGGTACGATGGCGGACTCCGGGGGCGATTCCTGAGCTTCGTACCCGTCTGGTTCGACTGGGGACTGGGGGCGCTGGGAGCTAGCTGGCGCGGGCGTGAGGATAAAATGTAGAGAACTGGGAGGTGCGGGGGCGTGGTGGGCGTGTTGGGTGGGATGTAGTGTGAGGGGTACCTCGGCGGTGGTAGTGGGGGGGTTGGACCCTGCAGATGCTAGGTCCCGGAGGGATACAGTGTCCTGAAGGCCGTCAGGGAACTCTACGAAGGCGTACTGAGGGTTCGAATGCAGTAGGAGCACTTTCTCTATGAGTGGGTCAGTGTTGTGCGTCCTGACGTGCTTCCGGAGGAGTACTGGTCCCGGTGTCTTCAACCATGCCGAGAGCGAAACCCCCGTGGTAGTATCCTGGAAAAAATAAAGAGCCGCTCGTGAGGGGTCTGGTTGGTAGCGGTACATAAGAGGGACCTAATAGCGTGGGGCGCGTCGGGGAGGACTTGCCAATGGGAGATCAGGAGATTCCTGGACCGGAGGGTCAGTAGGACGGTCTTCCAGACCGTTGCATTCTCCCTCTCCACCCGCCCGTGCCCCCTGGCGTTTTAGCTGATAGTCCTGCTCGATGCGATGCCCTTGCCGAGCAGGTACTGATGCAGCTCGTCGCTCATAAAGGACAACCCCGGTCGCTGTGCACGTAGCTGGGGAAACCAAACAGGGTGAAGATACTATGCAGGGCCCTAATGACTGTGTGGGAGGTCATATCGGGGCACGGGATGGCGAAGGGGAATCGGGAGAACTTGTCTATGACGTTCAGGAAGTACACATTCCTGTTAGTTGAGGGGAGTGGCCCTTTGAAATCGATAGCGAGGCATTCAAAGGGCCTAGAAGCCTTGACCAGGTGGGCCCTGTCTGATCTGTAGAAGTGCGGTTGCACTCCGCGCAGATCGGGCAATCCCTGGTGATGGCTTTTACCTCCTCAGTGGAGAAAGGCAGATTTTGGGCTTTAATGTAGTGTGCGAGCCGGGTGACCCCCGGGTGGCAGAGGTCATTGTGGATGGTTCTTAAGCAGTCGCTCTGTGCGCTGGCACACGTCCCATGGGACAGGACATCTGGGGGCTCGTTGAGCTTCCCCAGTCGATACATAATATCATAATTGTAGATGGAGAGTTCGATCCTCCACCTCAGAATTTTGTCATTTTTAATTTTGCCCCTTTGCGAGTTGTCAAACATGAAGGCAACCGATCTTTGGTTGGTGATGAGGGTGAACCTTCTACCTGCAAGGTAGTGCCTCCAGTGATGAATAGCCTCCACAATGGCTTGTGCTTCCTTTTCGACTGAGGCGTGTCGAAGTTCCGAAGTGGAGAGGGTTCGGGAGAAAAATGCGACTGGTCTCCCTGCCTGATTTAGTGTGGCTGCTAGAGCTACCTCTGAGGCATCGCTCTCCACCTGGAAAGGGACGGATTCATCCACTGCCCGCATGGCAGCCTTGGCGATGTCCTCCTTGATGCAGTTGAAGGCCTGGCGAGCCTCAGCTGACAGGGGAAAAAGTGTGGCATTAAAGAGTGGGCGGGCTTTGTCCGCATATTGAGGGACCCACTGGGCATAATACGAAAAGAATCCCAAGCACCGTTTGAGGGCCTTGGGACAATGAGGGAGAGGGAGTTCTAAGAGGGGGCGCATACGGTCCGGGTCGGGACCCAGGGACTCTGTTTTCCACGACATAGCCGAGGATGGCTAGTCTGGTCGTGCGGAAAACACATTTCTCCTTATTGTATGTGAGGTTAAGCTTCTGGGCCCTCTGGAGAAATCGGTTGAGGTTGGCATCGTGGTCCTGCTGGTCATAGCCTCAGACGGTGGCGTTATCCAAGTATGGAAACGTGGCCCGCAGCCCGTACTGGTCCACCATTCGGTCCATTGCTCTTTGGAACACCGAAACCCCATTCGTGACGCCAAAGGGGACCCGGAGGAAGTGGAAGAGGCGGCCATCGGCCTCAAACGCCGTGTAGTGGTGGTCCTCCGGGCGGATTGGGAGTTGGTGGTATGCAGACTTCAAATCCACCGTGGAAAAAATCCGATACTGGGCGATCTGATTCACCATGTCTGCAATCCTGGGGAGGGGGTACGCGTCGAGGAGCGTAAACCGATTAATAGTCTGACTATAGTCTATGGCTATGCAGAATTTTACCCCGGTCTTGACGACCACCACCTGAGCTCTCCAGGGACTGTTACTGGCCTCTATGATCCCCTCACGTAAAAGCCTCCGAACCTCGGATTGAATGAACACCCTGTCCTATAGGCTGTACTGCCTGCTGCTAGTGGCTACGGGTTTACAGTCCGGAGTGAGGTTGGCAAAGAGAGGAGGGGGGGAGATTCGCAGCGTGGCTAGGCTGCAGATAATGAGTGGGGGTAGGGGTCCGCCGAAGCTGAGGGTGAGACTCTTGAGATTGCATTGAAAGTCGAGTCCCAATAAGAGTGGGGCGCAGAGTTTGAGCAGGACGTATAGTTGGAATTTAGAATAGCTAGCGCCTTGGATCGTTAGAGTCACGACGGTGCGCCCTTGGATATGGACAGAGTGGGAACCCGAAGCGAGGGAGATAGTTTGCCGTGCAGGGAAAACGGGGAGCGAACAGTGTCTTACCAGATCTGGGTGTACGAAGCTCTCAGTGCTCCCGGAGTCGAAAAGGTACGGTGTACTGTACCCGTTGATTTTGACCATTGTCATAGAGTTGTTGAGATGCTTTGGGCGCGATTGGTCCAGTGTGACAGCGTTGAGTTGCGGGTAGTCGGCGGCTTGGTCGGCTGCGCTGGGATGGCCCAGTGATGAGCGCCCGCTGAGGTCGCAGTCTTCAATTGAGTTTTCTGAGTGTGGAGAGGATGGGGCCCAAGATGGCCGCCCCTGTGACGGGCGGCGAGGAAGATGGCGTCCAAGATGGCGGCCCCCATTAGTCGCCCGTGGTGGACCGCGTGGTGGGTTTCCGCCAAGATGGCGGCCCCCATGGATTGCACGTGGCGGGTGGGGGCGGAGTCAGGGCATAGGCCGCTGCATTCCGGGGCCTGCGGGTCTGCGAGTGTGGAGAGCGATTACTTTGTGCCGCTGGGGTTTTAGTGGCTGGGGCCTTCCTTGCCAGACACACTCTGGCGGAGTGACCTTTTCGCCCGCAGCTACTGCAGGTCACGTTGCGGGCCGGGCAGTGCTGCCGTGGGTGCTGGGGCTGGCCACAAAAGTGGCAGGCTGGGGCAGTATGGTGGCTGGGTGGCCGCGCGGCACAGGCCTGGGGGAGTCGCTGGTCGGGGGCCCATGACGGGGTTGCGCAGTCGGCAGGAAACAAGGTGAGGCTGCAAAATGAGACCTCCATGGCTGTAGCGAGTTCAACAGTATCTTCTAACTATAGGGCCCCCTTTTCCAGCAGTCGCTGGCACACGTAATTCGATCTAAGGCCTGCAACAAATACATCGCGGACAGCAAGTTCTCTATGTTCTGCAGCAGTTACAGCCTGATAATTACAGTCCCGGGATAAGGCTTTTAAGTCTCTGAGGAATTCTTCTAGCGATTCTATAGGGCGCTGGCGGCGAGTAGTAAAAACGTGGCGCACGTAGACCTCATTGATAGGCATCACGTACATTCTATCGAGTAGGGCCAGGGCCTCTGTATGAGTCGGTACAGTTTAGCTGAGTAGATATACGATGGCTCACCCTCGCGTGCAATAGACTGAGTTTCTGCTCCTCCGTCGTTTCTGTGGTGCTTGCTTCAGCCAGGTAGGCCTTAAAACATCGGAGCCAATGCGAAAAGATTTATTTCGCCTCTGCATCCTGCGGGTCGAGATTCAGTCGGTTAGGCTTGAGGGCTGATTCCATGGTCATTCCTTACTGTTTCTTAAGCCGATTAAATTAATGAGACCATCAATTCACGTGACACGTGGTTAGAAATGAACAGTGGTTTTAATCTTCTTACAACAGAGCCTGCCTGTGACACGATGAACTCCAGATGAACTGCAGGCAGGCTCTCAGCATCAACCTTTATACTCCCGGTTAGGGGGGAGGAGCCGTGGGTGGAGCCAAGGGTGGAGCCCAGTACAAACTCCCGTACACTCCCAGTGCATCTCCCCCTAGTGGCAGAGCAGTGCAACTGCTCATCTGCCGAGCTTACAGAGACATAGTAATACAGTGTGAATTACGCTACTGTGATTCAGCACACCCTCCCCCTTAAGAATCCTAAAGACACGATCCAAGACATCCCTGGCCCTGGCACCCGGGAGGCAACATACCTTCCGGGAGTCTCGCTCCCGACCACAGAATCTCCTATCTATTCTCCTAACCACTGAGTCACCTATTACTATTGCTTTTCTGTTCCCCCCTCTTCCCTTCTGAGCCCCAGAGCCAGACTCAGTGCCAGAGACAGCTAGGGCCTTCCCCTGGTAGGTCACCCCCCCTCCAACAGCATCCAAAACGGTATACTTGTTTTGAAGGGGAACGGCCATGAGGGATCCCTGCACTGTCTGCCCGTTCGTTTTCTTTCCCCTGACTGTAACCCAGCTACTCTTGTCCTGCACTTTGGGTCTGTTTACCTCCCTGTAACTCTTCTCTATTACACCCTCTGCCTCCCGGATGTCCGAAGTTCATCCAACTCCAGCTCCAGTTCCCTAACACGGTCTCTGAGGAGCTGGAGTTGGGTGCACTTTCCGCAGGTATAGTCAGCGGGGACACTGGTGGTATCCCTCACCACCCACATCCTACAGGAGGAGCATGCAACTGCCCTAGCCTCTATCCCCTCTTACCTTACAGAATATAGCTGCACTGTGGAGCAACTGGAACTCCGCCCTCCCGCTCTGCTCCCAGTCAGCTGCATTCTCTGTAAACTCCCGGCTTCCTTCACGCTCTTTGAGGAAATGTAGGAAATGAAATGAAAGGAGCACCTTGCTCCCTCCTCACCTAACTCCCTCAGTCACCAAACTCTCGCTATAGCACTCAAATGCGCCCAAATTCAGCACTCCCTCAGTCACCAAACTCTCACTATAGCACTCAAATGCACCCAAATTCAGCACTCAGCGCAAACAAAGTCTGCACTGTTATTAGCTCAGATTTATACCGTGAATCTAGCCTGTGAAACTAGAGTGTATCCTCACAACTTTCGGGGGACCTCGCGTGGCGGCTGTGGACTGGGCCCAGCGTTGCCACGGTTGGGGGGTTGTGAGTGGAGTTGTTCTGCTGGCAGGGGTCTTCGGCGGGGGCTAGGGGGACTGGTGGGGGTTGGTCCGGGGCTGGCGAGGACGGTTTCAGGGTGGCGGTTTTTGGCAAGCTGCCGCCTTGTGCAGACGCGGCCACTGACCCGGCCATTCTGCAGCCGCATCTGCAGGTAAAGCCGCGGGCTTCACATGGCGTGGCTGCTAGTCTCCCACTGGGCAGAACATCGGTGCAGGTGTGCCGCCGACTCTTTGGCCGTAAGACTAGACGGATCCTGCTGACATAGCCTCCGATTCGGAGAATCCACCCCCAAGTGATGATGCCAGATCTGAATCGGTGTTGTTCCATGATAGAAAAATTGGCACCGCTCCCAGAGCAATTCATCAATCATTAATGAGTTAGCACTGGCGCCACGTGGAGCACTCCGATTCCAATGAAAAATGTGTCTGATTTGGCAGAGTCGAGATTGACACTCGAGAGACTAACAAGCTGCAGCCGCATATGCTCATCCCAGCAACAAGATGGCAGCAAGAAGAGCGGCACCTCGTTTCACCGAGGCGGAACTGGAGACAGTGCTGGATGCAGTGGAGGAGAGACAGGCTACCCTGTACCCTGAGGTGTTCAGGAGGAGGTTGGTTGCCACTTGCTGCCCTGCACCGGGCTAGCCGCAGGTGGGAGATGCTGTGAGTGCCGTGGGCAACACCGGCAGGAACGGCCGGCAGTGCTGTAGGAAATTGCACAACCTTCTCAGGCTGGCCAGGGTGAGTAGGCAGCACTGCGGCCCTGACACTAAACCCTGACCCACACTTCTGTAACCCCATCCCTCCCCCAGAGGGAGACTGACCCCCACTCTGCACCACATACCATACGGGCCACCATGGTCAGGTGCTCAGGCCACAAAGGACACTAGCTACCCACGCCTTGTTCTGCATGCGTCTGACTGTCTAACACTGCGTGTTTCCCCCCCCCCCCCCCCCGCCCAAGGAGAAGTCAGCCCACAACCACCGGGAGAGGGAAAGTACAGAGTACTAGAATACTAGAGGGGGACCGCTGGACCTGCGGACCCTTACCACAGCATAAGCAGCGGGTACTGGACCTGATCGGTGGGCCCGGGGAGAGGCAGAGGTCAGAATCAGGTGAGCAAGTGAGATCCTACTGAGTTGAGGTTCTCCATGGCAAGTGCTTCAGCACTAACAGCCCCACATTCCCTTCTACCACTCCCCATTCACCACCCCCCACAATCACCATCCCTCCTCCACCCCACATCCCCTTCCACCAGTCCCCATTCACCACCCCCCACAATCACCATCCCTCCTCCACTCGCACATTCCCTTCCACCACTCCCCATTCACCACCACCCATAATCACCATCCCTCCTCCACCCCCACATCTCCTTCCACCACTCCCCATTCACCACCCCCCCCCACAATCACCATCCCTCATCCACCCACACATCCCCTTCCACCACTCCCCATTCACCACCCCCCACAATCATCATCCCTCCTCCACCCCCACATCCCCTTCCACCACTCCCCATTCACCACCACCCACTCACCCCCCCTCACAATCACCATCCCCCCTCCACCACCACCCTCCTTCACCACCAACCCCCCCTTCACAAACACCACACCCACTCCATCACCACCCACTAACCCCTCCTTCACCACCGCCACCCCCCTCCACTGCCACCCCTTCACCATCCCCCCTTCACAACCAACACCCCCTCTCCACCACCACCCCCTCCACTACCCCTTCTCTACCACCTCCTCACCAACCCCACCCACCACCACCCAATTCACTACCATTCCCTCACTCCCTCCACCTCCACCACCACCACTACCCCCTCCACTACCCCTCTTCATTACCACCTCCTCACGAACCCCACTCACCACCAGACCATTCACTACCACTCCCTCACCCCCTCCACCTCCACCACCACCACTACCCCTCTTCATTACCACCTCCTCACGAACCCCACTCACCACCACCCCATTCACTACCACTCCCTCCACTACCCCCCTTCATTACCACCTCCTCACCAACCCCACCCAACACCACCCCATTCACTACCACTACCTCACCCCCTCCACCTCCACCACTACCCCTCTTCATTACCACCTCCTCACGAACCCCACTCACCACCACCCCATTCACTACCACTCCTTCGCCCCCCTCCACCTCCACCACCACCACCCCCTCTCCACCACCACCCCCTCCGCTACCCCCCTTCACTACCACCTCCTCACCAACCCCACCCAACACCACCCCATTCACTACCACTCCCTCACCCCCTCCACCTCCACCACCACCACTACCCCCTCCACTACCCCTCTTCATTACCACCTCCTCACGAACCCCACTCACCACCACCCCATTCACTACCACTCCCTCGCCCCCCTCCACCTCCTAAATTTATTTGGAAGGGTGGTGGAATGGCTGTGTGGAGTGTCCCTACCTCGAGGGAAGAAGCTCTGTGGTCAAGTTCTACTGGGATTTGGCTTGATAGCTACAGAAGATGCATTCATAAGCTGATTATAAGTCTGAAAACTCTTCCAATATGCCCCCCTACACACTGCAAAAGTCAAACTACTTTTGGTAAGCATTACCTTGGAGTAATCCAATGGAAATCTGTGGTCACCAATGCCCACTTCAAGCATGGTACCTGGAGGAGATGACCTTCGAGCAGGCTGCCATGACCCCCTCCAGTGATATTTTAAAACCCTGAAATATATTTGGGGATTGTTTTATAGTTTTTCCCTGTTATGGTGAGTTCAACTGTAGGCACCCCACAACTGGTTTGGTCTCCTGGCCCTGGGTCCAGTAAGCTGCTCATTTATACCATTGCAGTTTATGGGAGCTTGCTGTGCTTAAATTGGCTGCCACGTTTCTAAAGGGCAGCACGGTAGCATTGTGGATAGCACAATCGCTTCACAGCTCCAGGTCCCAGGTTCGATTCCGGCTTGGGTCACTGTCTGTGCGGAGTCTGCACATCCTCCCCGTGTGTGCGTGGGTTTCCTCAGGGTGCTCTGGTTTCCTCCCACAGTCCAAAGATGTGCAAGTTAGGTGGATTGGACATGATAAATTGACCTTAGTGTCCAAAATTGCCCTTACTGTTGGGTGGGGTTACTGGGCTATGGGGATAGGGTAGAGGTTTTAACCTTGGGTAGGGTGCTCTTTCCAGGAGCCGGTGCAGACCCGATGAGCCGAATGGCCTCCTTATGCACTGTTAATTCTATTCCATTACAACATGGATTGTTTCCTGCATCACAGTAAATTACATTGCAACAGTGATTGGCCTTCAAAAGCCGTACGATAGCTGGGAAGTGCTTTGAACAGCCTCGAGACCACTCAGCTTAACATCAGCAGTCGGTAGAATAATGATATCCTGACTAAAGATAAAAATAGAAAAACATTTGGAAACCAAGACTAATGGAGAGTAGGGAGGGTAAGGTCAGAATCGAAACACAGAATGCTGCAGAAATAATGAAAAGTCACATTGCTGTCTCGACAGATAGAACATAGAACAGTACAGCACAGATGTTGTGCTGAGCCATGATCACCCTACTCAAACCCACGTATCCACCCGATACCCGTAACCCAACAACCCCCCCCCCTTAACCTTACTTTTTAGGACACTACGGGCAATTTAGCATGGTCAATCCACCTAACCCGCACATCTTTGGACTGTGGGAGGAAACCGGAGCACCCGGAGGAAACCCACGCACACACGGGGAGGACGTGCAGACTCCGCACAGACAGTGACCCAGCCGGGAATCGAACCTGGGACCCTGGAGCTGTGAAGCATTTATGCTAACCACCATGCTACCGTGCTGCCTGTTGCCTGACCTGAGTATTCCCAGCACAGTCTGTTTTTATTGCAGGATAATGTAATTGATTTAATATTTCCAAATTTCCTTTGTATTACTACATAATAAACGAAAGAGGAAGGTCAGGGCAAGTGAAATCATGGGACTGTGTGGAGGTATCGGGGTGTGTAGGATGGTTAGCATGACTGAAGAGGCATATGCTGGCATGGAGGGTGTAAAGGGCTTTGTGGATAGGTGGCATCATGAGGTGGCATGAGTCGATATGGATGGGGCAAGGAGAGTGTGTGCGGGGTGTGAGAGGTGACAGCTCTTTTTCTTTAATTGGTTTTCTTGCATTTGGCACAAGATTCCAGGGGACCGAGTAGCCAGTCAGGGAAGTCGGGTGGTCAGTTGGTGGGGTGAATGGGGGGGGGGGTTCGAGGAAAAGGTGTAGAATGGGGGTTTAAGCTGATGAATTAGGTGGTTTGTTGGGATAGGAGAGTAGTCGAGAGGTCGGAATGTTGATTGAGGGGTCAGGAGAATGGGTTGATGGGTTTGGTAGACGGAAGATAGTTAGGGAGGTTGGAAGGGTGGTTGGGGGGAATGGTGTGTAGTTTGGGGGTCAGGAAAGTTGTCAGTGGCTGTGGAGTTAGTCGGGTGGTAGTCGGCGGGGTGCGGTGCATGAGGGGGGGCAGTCAGGGTTAGCGAGACTAGCCGGGGTTGTGGGGGTTATTCTGGGGGTGGGTACTACAGTTACCCAAGTATTCAAAGCTTTTTCTGGGTAACTATTCGGCTAAGAGATTCAGAACCAACTGATTTAAATCAGAATATCTAATAGTTCAAGGCGCAGGGTTATTGTCCATCAGAGGTACATGTTCTGGGGTACGACCTGCGTGCGACCGCTTGGAGATTGGAAGTCCTTTCTCCCTCGGGCGCTTATCGAACTTCACCTTTAATGAATCCACGCTCTTCTCGTCAACTATGCAATGTTGCAGCAAGTTCCAAATTCTCACAACCTATACCAGACCAGCCCATCCTTCAATTTTCTGTTGGATAGATCCCCAGGCTGTTTAATCACTTCTGCTAGTTCTAACCTCCCAGTTCTGGGATCATCCATGTTATTTTTAAAAATTAAACTTCTCAAATGCCTCTCTCTATATTTCTTGTGATAAACATTGCACAGTATCCAGTGACCCCTGCTTGAATGTACACCTTTAAGTGTATAATGAAATATAAAAATATAAAAAACAAATAATTAACATGAAAATTTATGCTATGGGCGAGATTTTCTGGCTTCCCCGCGCTGCCGGGTTTCCATCCCACGCCACCGGGAAACCTACGCGTGGGGAGTGCTGTCTGCGGGACTGGATAATCCCACCAGCATGGACAACAGGAAGATCTCACCCATTATATTGGTGAACAACAGGGACAAGTCTCAGTATTTATATTGCAACACATCTGGCACTGGAGGTATTGAGGTGCAGTGGTAGTGTCCCTACCTCGAGGGAAGAAGCTCTGTGGTCAAGTTCTACTGGGATTTGACTTGATAGCTACAGAAGGTGCATTCGTAGGCTGATAATAAGTCTGAAAACCCTTCCAATATGCCCCCTGGAGAGTTTCCTGTTCAGACACACTGCAAAAGTTAAACTACTTTTGCAAGCATTACCCTGAAGTAATCCAATGGAAATATGTGGTCACCAATGCCCACTTCAAGCATGGTACCTGGAGGAGATGACCTTCGAGCAGGCTGCCATGACCCCCCCAGGATATTTTAAAACCCTGAAATATTTTTTGGGATTGTTTTACAGATTTTCCCTGTTATGGTGAGTTCAACTGTAGGCACCCCACAACTGGTTGGGTCTTCTGGCCCTGGGTCCTGTAAGCTGCTCATTTATACCATTGCAGTTTATGGGAGCCTGCTGTGCTTAAATTGGCTGCCAAGTTTCAAATATTCCATTACAACATGGATTGTTTCCTCCATCACAGTAAATTACATTGCAACAGTGATTGGCCTTCAAAAGCCGTACGATAGCTGGGAAGTGCTTTGAACAGCCTCGAGACCACTCAGCTTAACATCAGCAGTCGGTAGAATAATGATATCCTGACTAAAGATAAAAATAGAAAAACATTTGGAAACCAAGACTAATGGAGAGTAGGGAGGGTAAGGTCAGAATCGAAACACAGAATGCTGCAGAAATAATGAAAAGTCACATTGCTGTCTCGACAGATGTTGCCTGACCTGAGTATTCCCAGCACAGTCTGTTTTTATTGCAGGATAATGTGATCGATTTAATATTTCCAAATTTCCTTTGTATTACTACATAATAAATGAAAGAGGAAGGTCAGGGCATGTGAAATCATGGGACATTTGGTAACTTAACAACTCTTTTCATCTACACCTTGGTTCTTTTCTTTATTTTAATAAATTTAGAGTACCCAATTCATTTTTTTCCAATTAAGGGGCAATTTAAAATGAAAAAATGAAAATCATTATTGTCACGAGTAGGCTTCAATGAAGTTACTGTGAAAAGCCCCTAGTCGCCACATTCCGGCGCCTGTCCGGGGAGGCTGGTACGGGAATTTAGCGTGGCCAATCCACCTAACTGGCTCACTTTTGTGTTGTGGAGGCGAAACCCACGCAAACACGGGGAGAATGTTCAAACTCCACACGGGTAGTGACCCAGGGCCGGGATCGAACCTGGGACCTCGGCACCGTGAGGCTAACCATGGCGCCACCGCGCTGCCCCACGCTGGTTCTCTTAACAGATACCTTCCGTCTGTGCGTTCTGGTGACCGACACCCCTACCCCCCAACCCGCCAATGGAAACAGTTTCTCCTAATTTAATTTGTCAAATCACTTGGTAATTTTGAACAATGTTAAATCTCTGCTTTGCCTTCTGTGCGCTGAGGGGAAGAATTCCAACTTCTCTGAGATCTAGAAATGATGAGAGTTGCTCATCCTCGGTTACAATAGGAACAGGAGTGATCTGTTCAGACCTGCGAGCCTGTTACACCTTTCTGTTAACTCCATCTGTCTCCCTTTGCCTTACCTTCGTGACTCAATTGAGGGAACGTGTTCCGGCCTTCCACTAACTGTGACACAACTGTGTCACAACTGTGTCACAACTGTGTCTGAAGATTTGCTTCCTAGGCTGGAGTTCTCCTGTTCTTGGGATTTTCCTTACCCACTGGAAGAACACCCCTGCCTCTTGGGGTAGCACAGTGGCGCGTGGTTAGCACTGCTGCCTCACAGCATCAAAGACGTGGGTTCGATCCTGGCCCTAGGTCACTGTCCTTGTGAAGTTTGCACATTGATTGATTAATTGATTGATTAATTTATTGTCGCATGTACGGAAGTATAGTGAAAAGTATTTTTCTGCAGCCAAGAGGATCTACACAGTATGTACAAAGTAGACAAGTACAAAGTAGACAAAAAGAATAATTGACAAAGTACATCGACAAATAGTGATTGGTTACAGTGTGGAACAAGGGCCAAACAACCAATACATGCGCAAGAGAAGCAAAGGGCATCGTGAATAGCGTTCTTACAGGGACCAGATCAGTCCGAGGGAGAGTCGTTGAGGAATCTTGTAGCTGTGGGGAAGGAGCTGTTCCTAAGTCTGGATGTGCGGGTCTCCAGACTTCTGTACCTTCTGCCTGATGGACGGGTCTGAAAGAGGGCAACGCCTGGGTGCGAAAAGTCTCTGACAATGCTGTCTGCCTTCCTGAGGCAGCGGGAGGTGCAGACAGAATCAATGTGGAGGTGGCAAGCTGTGTGATGCGTTGGGCTGAGTTCATCACATTCTGCAGCTTTTTGCGATTGTGGAGCCAAGCTTTTGCCATATCAGGCTGTGATGCAGCCGGATAGAATGCTCTCTATGGCCCATCTGTAGAAGTTTGTGAGAGTCGATACAGACATACCAAATTTCTTTCGCTTCCGTAGGAAGTAGAGACGTTATTGGGCTTTTAAAAAAAAAAAAAATTTAGCGTACCCAATTTTTTTTCCAATTAAGGGGCAATTTAGTGTGGCCATTCCACCTATCCTGCACATCTTTTGGGTTGTGGGGGCGAAACCCACGCAGACACAGGGAGAATGTGCAAACTCCACACAGACAGTGACCCAGGGCTGGGATTCGAACCCGGGTCCTCAGCGCCGTGGGCAACAATGCTAACCACTGTGCCACCGTGCTGCCCCGTTGTTGGGCTTTCTTGACAGTTGCATCAACATGAGTGGACCAGGACAGCCTGTTTGGTGATGGTGACCCCCCCAGGAACTTAAAGCTATCGAACATCTCCACTTCGGAGCCATTGATGTAGACGGCCGGGGGGGGGGGGGGGGGGGGGGGGGGGTGTTGTGCTATTTCCTGAAGTCGATGATCAGTTCCTTGGTCTTTATGACATTCAGAGAGAGATTGTTTTCTCCCCGTGTCTACATGGGTCTCACCCCTACAACCCAAAGATGTGCAGGGTATGTGGATTGACCACTCTAAATTGAGCACTTTAAATTTATAAAAGAAAAAGAGAGAAGCTCACCCCCGCCCGAAGGTTTCCCGGCCGTGTGGGGCGGCTTCAATGGGAAATCCCATTGACAAGCGGCGGGAGTAGAGAATTCCGACGCCAGCGAAAGACGCGCTGCCGAGAAACATGTGACTGGAGGACCAGAGAATCCCGCCCCTGAATTCCTAGCTCTAATTTTAAGATGTGGGTTAATCTGTATCTTAACTCCATCTGCCCAATTTGGCTCCACAACCCTAAATAATCTTACCTCACAAAAAAGTATTAGTCGCAGCTTTGTCATTTGGGGAGGGCTATTCCGAGTTCCCCATCCTTTGTGAAGGAATACTTCCTGGCGTCACAGCCCCTGATTGGTCTGGCTCCAACCTATGTTCCCTTGTTCCGGATACCCTCCCACAAGGGAAATTGTTTATTTTTATCAACACTATCATTCACAGAATATTTATGAAAATTGCAGTAAAGTCCGTGTATTCTCAAATATTGAGTATAATAATATATAGCACTAATTGCCAGGCCCATATCTGAGTTGGGAATATTTTGGTAATCTCCCTCTCACAATGTAGAGGCTTCGCAATAAATGTATTATTAATATCACTAATGGTATTCCAGCCTCTTATCAACTATTAAAATCTCACATAATATTGACAGCCAAACTGCCAGAAAGGATTGTAATGACTGTTTAATGGCACAGACAGATCGAGCAAGCAGATCTTAATTCTTACACTGGAGCGGTGCTGTTACTATACGTGACCAATATCCAGAACTGTCTAATCAAGGCTTTGTTCAAAAAGATGCACTGAAACTGGCAACCAGAGAAATTAATTAACATTCAGAAAGCTGATTTGGGGCTACAATTTCACCAGAAATTTTTGACGCATCGTCCTCATTTACATGAATATAATGGTCTGTTCAGAACCAACCATCACGTAGTTTAATGGATTTTTATCGATCCAATGTGATTTATCCCTATGTTTTAGAGGATGATTACATTTTTAATAGAAATGCCACACTTTCCTTAGCAACTATGTGATGGATGTAACAAAATACAGCTACACATAATTATATTCGGCTAGTCAATCTCCCATGGCACCACTCATGATTAGGCCAAGGATGTGCAGTTTTATAAGGAAAAATCTTCAAAGCTTTAAGATAGGAGGGACATTCAAAACATCAAATCCCGATCACTGCCAAACTATTATGAGGTCACGCTACATTAACCTTTAAAAAAAAGGACCTATAACTGACAGCTTTTGGTTTGGTTCCAGCCTTTCTGCCTCATCGTGGGTTGTGGTTGAGGCCCCATTCCAGAAAGTTCCAGTAAATGGGGATTGGAATATGTCTCCAGATAGTGGATTGACATCTGGTAGGATATTCATGCCCAGATGGAGGAACCGCTGGCTCGGTGCTGGTATTGCCAGTTCTGCTTTGGGCACGTTGCAGAGTGACCCAGAGACTGGAGTGCGAGTTCGTACAGTGGACTGAGATTCAGCAGAGCATCTTGGGTCCAACGGATACCAGTCACCTCAGCCCTACCAATAGTAAAAGAGAAGTGTGATTCCTCCCACCGAAGTGCATGATCTCACTCTTCCCCACATTAAACTCCATTTGCCAGGTTTTCGCCCAATCACCCTATCTATCTACATCCCATTGTAGAGTCATGCTCTCTTGCCAGAGGGAAAAAACAGTAAAAAAATGTTTTTTCCTATTGGACTGGACTCTTCATTGAACCAGGGTTAGACCATAAGACCATATGATATAGGAGCAGAATTAGGCCATTCGACCCATTTAGACTGCTCCACCATTCTATCATGGCTGATATGTTTCACATCCCCATTCTCCTGCCTTCCCCTTGTCAGTCCTGATCCCCTTATTAATCAAGAGCCTACCTATCTCTGTCTTAAAGACACTCAGTGATTTGGCCTCCACAGCCTTCTGCGGGAAAGAGTCCCACAGATTCACCACTCTCTGGCTGAAGAAATTCCTCTTCATCTCTGTGTTAAAGGATCCTCCCTTCAGTTTGAGGCTGTGCCCTCAGGTTCTATTCTCCCCTACTAGTGGAAGCACCTCTGGATGGGGATGGTAGTGTCTGGGACATTATCTGTAAAGTATGATTCCTTCAGCATGACTATGTCAGGCTGTTACTTGACTCGTCTGTGAGAAAGCTCTCCCAATTTTGACACAAGTCTCCAGATGTTAGTAAGGAGAACTTTGCAGGGTCAACAGAGCTGAGTTTGCCATTGTCGTTTCTGGTGCCTCTGTCGATGCCGGGTTATCTGTTTCATTCCTTGGAGACTTTTCCAGCGGTTTGAGACAACAGAAAGGCTCAAGGGCACTGAAGGGTTGACCACATTGCTGTGGGTGACATGCAGGCCAGACCAGATAAGGAAGGCAGATTTCCTTCCCTAAAGGGCATTAGTGAACCAGATGGGTTTTTACAACAATTGACAATTGTTTCCTGGTCATCATTAGACTTTTAATTCCAGATGTTTCATTGAATTCAAATTTCACCATTTACCCTAATAGAATTCAAACCTGGGTCCCCAGAGCATTATCCCTGGGTCAATAGCTAATTAGTACAGGGACCAACACACTACTGTCTCCCCCTAATTAAACAAGCATTTGCTCAGCTAGATTCTGTGCAGAGTTCCATTTTTGCCTCTTCAGGTTCTGACTGAGAAGACTGGAGCTGGTCCCGATAACATTCTGTTTACTGTGAGTGTGTTTTTCTTGGCCAGAGTTCCATACCAAATAGAATCATGGAATTCATAGGAGTGGCACAGTGGTTAGCACTGCTGCCTCACAACGTCAGAGACCCGGGTTCGAGTCACATCTTGGGAGACTCTGTGTGGACCTTGCACTTTCTTCTTGTCTTTGCATGAGTTTCCTCCAGGTACTCTGGTTTCCTCCTATAGTCCAAATATGCACAAGTTAGATGGATTGGCTGTGCTGAATTGCCCCTAGTGGGGTTACGAGGATAGGGCCTCGGTAGGGTGCTCTTTCGGAGCGTCGCCACTGACTCGATGGGCTGAATGGCCTCCTTCTGCACTGCAGGGATTCTATGTTTTTATGAATTTCCGCAGTGCAGGACGAGGCCAATCAGCCAATCGAGTCTGCCCTGACCTTCTGAAAGCACCCTATCTAGGCCCTATCCCCGTAACCCCATGACTCCATCCTTGGACATGTGGGCAATTTAGCATGGCCAATCCACCTAACTCTGCACATGTTTGGACACATTTGCTGGGTACCTTCTGCTCTGTGTGATATATTCAGTGTGACAAAAAAATTGTGAATTAAATGGGATAATCAAGCATGCAGGACAAGATGCTTGTTCAATTTTTAAATCTGTATAAAAGGTTTATTTCTGCGCGAGATCTAATTACTGAATTTTGGAATGCTGAAACTCTAATGGTGTTGAGATCATTTTGTGTGAACAGCTGAGTAATTTTTATGGATTCCTTTTTATGAACTGGATACTTCCAGCTCGCATGAAAGCATATTAATCATTTTTACATGCTGGTGAGCATTCATAAATAATTAAGACAATCATCTTCTTCCAACGGTAGGAAGAAACAAACAAACATTTAATTTTCACAGCTCATCTATATTTCCTCCATATTCTGCTCCTCGATTAAGAATCCACAAGGAGTAAAGATTCAGATTTCATTATTTTCATGCATTATATTAATCGCTTTACAAGATGGCTCAATTTACGCTGGGCAAAGTATGAAACAGCTGACATCTCCCTCCAGCGTGAACAAACCCAATCCGCCGACTTTCCAACTATTTTTAAGTCATATTAATCTCCTTGATTAATTTCAGGCAAAACATCTGAAAAACAAATTAAGCTGCGTCGCCTCGGAGTTTGATTTTTGTAATGTGAACAATGTTTCACGATGCCTGCACGTTGCCTTCAACCACGCACATACTTGACAAATGACCCTATCCTGCGCAGGTTGTATTTCGGTGTAAAAGGTTACTTGTGTGAGGTGGAAAGAGGCAAGGAGATAAAATTGAAGAGGATTAATCACTGTGTTAGAGCCTTCCTGATTTTCTTCCCATCAATTGAACGTTTGGGGATTGCTTCTGGGTTTCCTTTTCTGATTAGCTGTTGAGATTCCTTGGCAAATGCGTGCAACAAGGGTTAAGTGATCTCTGCCCCTTAAGAATCAAAGGATATATCTTTGACATATCTAAAGGGATGTAAGTCTTCTACAAAGGAGATAGCTTCCTCTTAATAGAACATAGATCAGTACAGCACAGAACAGGCCCTTCGGCCCTCGATGTTGTGCCAAGCAATGATCACCCTACTAAAACCCACGTATCCACCCTATACCCGTAACCCAACAACTCCCCCCCTTAACCTTACTATTAGGACACTACGGGCAATTTAGCATGGCCAATCCACCTAACCCGCACATCTTTGGACTGTGGGAGGAAACCGGAGCACCCGGAGGAAACCCACGCACACACGGGGAGGACGTGCAGACTCCACACAGACAGTGACAGATAATGTACTATGGGTTGAAAGGCTGTGTGCTTAATTTATATGTAACCCTCTGACTCTATCTCCGCAGTATGGAGCTAACACACTGGCTGGAATTCTCCGACTGTTGGGATCTATGGATTTCCCTGTAGTGTTGGATGGCTTTGATGGGAAAATCACATTGTCAAGCGGCAGGAGTGGAGAATCCCGCTGCCAGCGAACGGCGCACCTCCAAAAAACACGTGGCTGGGGGACCGGAGAATCCAGCCCATTTTTTTGCTTTAATGCACTCTCAGGACTGGACAAACTCTGCGGTTTGTCCAGTCTCTTCAGAGGGCAATCAAAGGTCATTGGTGTGGTCTGGAGTCATGTAGAGACATGTTTTTCAAACCCTTTTGCACGGGACCTATTTTTACCAACCGTCCATCCTTTGTGACCCACGTCAGCTGACCTTCGCGACTCACACCGCACGAACTTTGCAACCCATCATTTTCTCTTACCATTAATGTGACGGGTGAGCCTGCTTTGGCCTCAAGATCTCACTTGCTTTGTCAGTCAATGCTACATTTCTGCTAAGCACTTCAGCTGATGATTTAAGATCTCACTACATCTCACTGTTGAAACAAATCAAGAGGTTTGTCTTCAAACTTGCCATGCTTAATCTTCAATGCCTTTGAAGTTTTGAAGTTTTAATCTTTAATATGCCAGTACTTCCCTGCATATAACACACATGGGCTTTGCATCCTGATTTTCAGTGGCACAATTAATAAACCCATACCTCAAGAAATCATCTTTTTATTGCTTTGTTCCTATTTTCAGCTTCTTCTTCATGGGTTGTTCACCAGAGCACCTGAAGCATTGCTGGCAGCTACAAAATGGAGGAATGTCTCTCCTGCCCCGAGCTTGTGATGCCAGCATAAGGGGTCGTGACCTGCTCTCTGCCGCCACTTCTGGGGAGAAGACTCGATTAATTTTTTAAAAGAATCTGCTCCTGGGTTAACATGCTGACATCAGGAGGAGGCAGCCTGCCTCACTGGGTTCCGGGGTGTTGCTCTATTTCTTTATCTCGGTGAACCACAAGCCTTTCCCTTATATTGATCTAAAGACCACACGGCCAGTTAGTTAGTTCAAAAGATGGTTTATTTACATACACAAGAGTTATCTCAACATAGAAACACACTATCTACTACGAGTTAAACTACACCTGTCAGCTACAGTAACTTATACTTAACTTCAGGGCAACCGGCACTGTGCAAATGGATAAAGACCTTTGGATTCCACTTGGCTGGTTCGAAGAAAGTGGCTCTGTCTCTGCTGGGCTCATCCGTCAGGTAGCGATCATTGGTGTTGAACTTAGCTGGCTGTTCCTGCTGCAATTGGGTTGGCTCAGGCCAGATCCAAAGAGACAGAACACATGGCTGTGGCTCTCTTTTATCCCTCTGGGATTTTGCGCTCTTTGGGGCAGTCCTTAACCTTGGACCCAATAGTTCGACAGGGCTCTGATCACTCTTCGATTTTGGCCAATAAAGGGGCGGGTGCCTTGGTAGCTGCGCGGGTCCTTAGCGGTCATTGACCTTGGCAGTTGTGCTTTCTGAGTAAGGGGAGCGGCGCTGATCAGTCTGTGGCTGGACCGGTTGCTTGATTGGAGTTCTATTGTCCTGGGAAAATGGGCCATTCAAATCTAAACGAGCGGGGTTTCGGTCAGGTCTGGTTACCTATGTTTTAGGCATACATAGGCTGTGTATCTGTCTGAGTCCTGGGTTGGCCATAATTCCCATGGTCCTTTGTAGGTGGCCATCTTAGATTACTACATTGGAGGCGCACTGCTGAGGGACCACTCATGCGTGGGATGGCCAGCATTCTGAAAGGCAGTCGTAGCCATTGGGCGCTTCTTCCTGCAATCAGGAATGCCATGAACGATGGCTCCGCGACCCTCCCTACACGCTCCTGCCCTGAGTTTGAAAATGACTGATGGAGAGTCCAGTCCTGGTAAGAACAGTAGATTTCCTTACCTCAAAGGACGTCAGTTGGGTTTTTACATCAGTCCAACAGCTTAAAGGCTGGATGACTAAATGCTTATTTCCAATTTTTAAAAACTGAATTCGTCGAATAGGATCATAGAATCCCTACAGTGCAGAAGGAGGCCATTCAGCCCATCGAGTCTGCATCAACCCTCTGAAAGAGCACCCTGTCCCCGTAACCCCACCAAAAACTTTGGGCACTTTTAGTGCAATTTAGCATGCAATTAAAAGAGGCAATTTAGCATGGCCAATCCATCTAACCCACACATTTTTGGACTGTGGAGGAAACTGGAACACCTGGAAGAAACCCACGCAGACACGGGGAGAAAGTGAAAACTCCACACAGTCACCCAAGTTCAGGATCGAACCCAGGTCTCTGACACAGTGCTAACCACTGCACCGCCATGATCTTATCCAGCTATCCTTTCTCTCCAACCCACATTATCCTCTTTACTCCCCTACGTTCTCTCTGACAACCTCCTGTATCGCCTTTCCTCTTGCCCCTACCGTCTCTACCTTACATTCTCTCCCCCATCTCCCTTACCCTCAATCCCTCTTACCTCCCCACTTACCACCCTTATTCCCAAATCTTCCACGTCTTATTCCTCTCTCCTCCTATCGCACTGTCAGTCACACAGCAGAGCCCCTCACTTCCCCCACTGCCCCATCATATTCCCTCCTGACCTTCCCCTCCCTTTCATTCCTTGACCTCTTACCTCCTCCCCACTCGCCCATCCCCTCTTCCTTCCGCCGTCTCCTCTTCCTCCTTACCCACTCGCCCATCCCCTCTTCCCCCTCCTAAATTCCAATTAAACTAAATTCAAACCCTGAAACTTCCATGGTGTGATTTGAAGTAATGTTCTACTGGTTTATTTCTCTGGCTTATTGCTCTAGTGACATAACCGCCACCCTGTCTTATCCAGAATGAAAGGAATAGAGTATCCATGTAATGGAAATCAGATAAATAAAGTAAGTTGTGCGTTTTTATTGTGTCTTTGAGGAGCTCAGGTTATCTTCAAGGGCTTTGCAATCTTGAAACATTTTAAAAATATATAGTCATTATTATAATGTAGGAAGCATGGCAACCATTTAGTACACCACAAGATCTCAGAGACAGCAATGGGATACTGCTCAGATATCGGAGGTCTTGGTGGTGCAGAGGAACCTTGCCACCCCTCGCCTCTGAGCCAGTAGCTTTGAGTTTGAGACCTGCTCAATGATGGCCACGGAAGGTACATTACAAATATGACGTAACAGGTTGATAACAACCTGCAAATCCTTCAATTTAGAGGTCGGGCGTTCCCAACATCAAACTCAAGACTAGTGCAGGACTATCTTTACTGGCTGATCACCTTGCATGGCTTCATAAAATTCCTCTTCAACCTTCCGACATGGAACTCCAGGGATCGGGTCAGATCACTGTCACGGTGTACCACAAGGCGTGTCAGATCACATCCTTTATGCCATTTGCAACCAAAGCATTTCTAGACTTGGGAAGAATGTGTGTGTACAGTTAGGCATCATGCAGAAATCACACACCATCACATTCCACCAATAATTTCCACAACATTTTCAAGGGCTGGGAAACGGAAAACTTAATGTAATGGGTATGATTAAATCGGAAAGAATCTGGGTCTGGTTTTGGGTGCGTTTAGTGGGGTGTTTCTCAGTGCTGCACTGCCAAGACACACCCTGCTATTCAGCGGCACTTTGCTGTTCTTTTTTGCCTCTGGAGGGTTCTCCCCACCGAGGCTGCACTTGAGTCATTTCCTGCTGGCGAGTCCAATAGGAAAGGCTCCTTCCAGATCGGAGCGCCATTTTGTCTGGCTGTCCCGATCTTCCCCCCTCTTTCAGCCCCCCACCTCCAGTTTCAACTCCCCCTCCCCCACCCAGCTGCCATTACGACTGGTCCAAGTTTGTGGAAACCAGTACTAAACGGTGGCCTGGCGAGGTCTCGTCAGCCTCTAATGCCTCATTTAAATATGCAGATCTGGATCACGCCTGATGAGGCATTTCAAGCGTCGTAAATCTTACTGTGAGCAGCGAGCCCATTTAACTGTTGGGGATAACCTCCGATTTTAGCACCACTATTTGGTCATTCCGCGCCCCATGCAACAAGATATTCTTCATCACCTCCATGGAGGTTACCTCGGTGTCATTAAGTTCAATTGGTGTAGTGGCCTGGCATCTCACAAGTGGTCCAGCATTTTGCCTTACCTGCCACACCTGTCGCATCAACACACTGACTTTCTTTAAGTTAGAGCTCAACCTCATGGCAAGATATACCTCATGGTTTTTGATTCTTATTCCCGATGGTGTGGGATAATCAGCTTTCATACAGCCAAGAGGGAGCCCGTCATCGGGGTGTTAGAATTTACATCCACAGGTTCCAGGGCGAAATTATTTCGGATACGTGCCCCGATTTGCTTATGACTGTTTTCATCAGTTCAATGTGAATAATAGGATATTACCAGCTATTTACCTGCAGAAGAACAGTCCAGACCAATGAGGATCTGGGGCGGGATAATCGGTGCGATGGCCAGGACCCCGCGCCAAAAATGGTGCGTATCACTCTGGCGTCGGCCCCCCCCAAACAGCGCAAAGTCTCCATCCCGGAATGGGCTAGTAGCGCCATTTGCAATGGCGCCACCCACCACGGACGCGCGGCGTCATTGACGCCAGGTGGCGTCACAGCACAAAAGACGCGCCCAATCCCCCCCCCCCCCCCCGGAGATCTGACAAGATGGCCACCCGCCGCGCAGCCCCGAGGTTCGCGACATCGCGGTGCTCCTGGATGCAGTAGAGCAGAGGACGGAGGCCCTGTACCCCCTCCTACATATCCCCCTCCCCCATATCCCCATATCTCCCCTCCCCCATATACCCCCTCCCCCATATCCCCCAATATCCCCCTCCCCATATCCCCCTCCCCTTATACCCCCTCCCCCATTTCCCCCAATATCCCCTCCCCCATATCCCCTCTCCCCATATCCCCCCTCCGCCATATCCCCGCCCCCATATCATCCTCCCCATAACCCCAATATCCCCCTCCCCATATCCCCCATATCCCCCTCCCCCATATCCCCCCTCCCCATATCCCCACTCCCCCATATCCCCATATAGCCCCTCCCCATATCTCCCATATCCTCCCTCCCCCATATCCCCCCTCCGCCATATCCCCTCCCCCATATCCCCCATATCCCCCTCCCCATATCCCCCTCCCCCATATCACCCCTCCTCATAACCCCCCATATCCCCCTCCCCATATCCCTCCATATCCCCCTCCCCATATGCCCCATATCGCCCCTGCCCATATCCCCACTCCCCCATATTCCCCCTCCCCATATCACCATATCCCCCTCCCCATATCCCCCTCCCCATATCCCCCTCCCCATATCCCCCTCCCCATATCCCCCTCCCCATATTGCCCCTCCCCATAACCTCCCATATCCCCTCCCCCATATCCCTCCATATCCCCCTCCCCATATGCCCCATATCCCCCCTCCCCATATCCTCCCTCTCCCATATTCCCAATATACCCCCTCCCCATATCCCCCTCCCACATATCCCCATATCCCCCCTCCCCCATATGCCCCATATTCCCCCTCCCTCATATCCCTCCCTATCCCCTCTCCCCCATATCGCCCGCCCCCATATCGCCCCTCCCCATATCCCTCTCCCCCATATCCCCCATATCCCCCTCCCTCATATCCCCCATATCCCCCTCCCCATATCCCCTCCCTCATATCCCTCCATAACCCCCTCCCCATATGCCCCATATCCCCCCTCCCTCATATCCCTCCATATCCCCCTCCCCAATATCCCCCTCCCTTATATCCCTCCATATCCCCCTCCCCCATATCCCCCTCCCTCATATCCCCCATATCCCCCTCCCCATATCCCCTCCCTCATATCCCTCCATAACCCCCTCCCCCATATGCCCCATCTCCCCCTCCCTCATATCCCCCACCCCCATATGCCCCATATCCCCCCTCCCCCATATCCCCCTCCCTCATATCCCCCATATCCCCCTCCCCCATTTCCCCCGACCACCGCCCGCGTGTCTAACCATGCTGCTGTATTGGGTATTGCAGGACCGAACGTCGAGGCACCCGACCCCGCAGATGCCGACCGCCCGCAGGATGCCCCAGGGCGGCCACGAGACAGGGACAGAGCCGGCCCCTCCGGCATGGACGCCCACACGACGCCCCAGGGCGGCCACGAGACTGGGACAGGCCCGGAGCAACAGGGAGACGACGCCCCTGTCTCGTGCGAGTGCGGCGACGCAGACGTGTGACACCCAGCGACGAGGGAGGCAGCCACAGGCCCCCGTCACAGCCGAGCCAGGACAGCCCTACCCAGGACACCCCTACCCAGGACCCCCTACCCGGGACAGCCCTACCCGGGACACCACTACCCAGGACACCACTACCCAGGACCCCCTACCCGGGACAGCCCTACCCGGGACACCACTACCCAGGACACCCCTACCCGGGACACCCCTACCCAGGACACCCCTACCCAGGACCCCCTACCCGGGACAGCCCTACCCGGGACACCACTACCCAGGACACCACTACCCAGGACCCCCTACCCGGGACAGCCCTACCCGGGACACCACTACCCAGGACACCCCTACCTGGGACACCCCTACCCGGGACACCACTACCCAGGACACCACTACCCAGGACCCCCCTACCCGGGACAGCCCTACCCGGGACACCCCTACCCGGGACACCCCTACCCGGGACAGCCCTACCCGGGACACCCCTACCCGGGACACCCCTACCCGGGACACCCCTACCCAGGACACCCCTACCCAGGACAGCCCTACCCAGGACAGTCCTACCCAGGACACCCCTACCCGGGACAGCCCTACCCGGGACACCCCTACCCGGGACTGCCCTACCCGGGACACCCCTACCCGGGACACCACTACCCAGGACACCCCTACCCGGGACAGCCCTACCCGGGACACCACTACCCAGGACACCCCTACCCAGGACCCCCCTACCCGGGACAGCTCTACCCGGGACACCCCTACCCAGGACACCCCTACCCGGGACACCCCTACCCAGGACACCCCTACCCGGGACAGCCCTACCCAGGGCACCCCTACCCAGGGCACCACTACCCAGGACACCACTACCCAGGACACCACTGCCCGGGACACCCCTACCCGGGACAGCCCTACCCGGGACACCCCTACCCGGGACACCCCTACCCGGGACTGCCCTACCCGGGACACCCCTACCCGGGACACCACTACCCAGGACTCCCCTACCCGGGACAGCCCTACCCGGGACACCACTACCCAGGACACCCCTACCCAGGACCCCCCTACCCGGGACAGCCCTACCCGGGACACCCCTACCCAGGACACCCCTACCCGGGACACCCCTACCCAGGACACCCCTACCCGGGACAGCCCTACCCAGGGCACCCCTACCCAGGGCACCACTACCCAGGACACCACTACCCAGGACACCACTGCCCGGGACAGCCCTACCCAGGACACCCCTACCCAGGGCACCACTACCCAGGACAGCCCTACCCAGGACAGCCCTACCCAGGACAGCCCTACCCGGGACACCGACACACATGACACCGAAAGACAGGACCGTGACACACAGCGGACGGGTGGACACGAACCGCCACCCCAGGGGACCATGGATTCTGGGTCGGATGATGCTTATGACACTACGCCACTGCTGTCTCTAACACCCTCCACCATCGCAGAGACACTCACCTCGGCTGGGCACTTTAGTGATGAGGCTTCTGGTACACTCCCTGGTGCGCACAACACAGCCGTCCCGGTACAGCACGTGGTGGTAGGAGCAACAGAGGGGCCGGGAGGTCGGAGGGCATCCTGGCCCAAGCCAACATCTGCCGCCCAGACGGGTCCCGGGTTCCTGGAGTTACCACATCCACCCATAGACCCGATGCAGTCACCGAACCAGGGACGATCGAAGAGGGTGAAGGCCGGCTTGTGGCGGCTGCAGACGCAGGTGGAGGTGTCCACCCGCATCCAGGAGCTGGGAGTGGTGCCGGTCATGCGTGCCACCCAGGCCGAAACCGCAAGGGTGGCGTCCGCGGTGGAGACAATGGGGGTGACGGTGTCAGACATAGGGAGCAGTATGCAAGGCCTGGGGCTTTCCGTGCAGGCGGCGTCTGTGGCCCAGGACATGGCTGCCCTCTCACAGGAAGCCATGAGCCAGAGCCAGCGGCAGACGGCAGAGGCGCTCAACACTGTGGCCCAGTCTCAGCAGGTCATCGCTGAGGGCATCAGCGCCATTGCCTAGGTGCTGGCCGGCGTCGCCCAGACACAGACAGGGATGGCCAACTCCCTGAGCTCCATGTCTGTAAACTTGCAGACCCTTGTTGATACCAGGGTGGGCCTCCAGGACTGGCAGCGCCAAGTGGCGGGGGGGCGTTGGATGGCCGGTCCGTTCGCACCCCCGACCCATGTAGAGGCCCGGGGGCCATCGGGCACCCCGAGGTCCCAGGTCCCCCTGTAGGGGAGGTCCCGGAACACCGATGCACCTCAGACTACCCCCCTTCCGTCCCAGGTGCATCTGGTGGGCAACGGGCAGGACAGGCTGGCAGCTCGCCATCCCAGTTGCCTGAGCCGCAGCCTGGGCCATCTAGGCCGGGCCGCCCCAGGAAACGGCCGCCAAAGGGATCCTGAGTCACAGGGCAGGAATCACAGGAGTCCACCTCCAGTTCTGCTGTACCGTCTGGGGAACCACCTAGGCGTAGTCAAAGGGCCCGTAAGGCCAAACAATTAGACAATGTGTAAGTTGGCATAGGTGCAAGGCACAGACGAGTAATAGGGGCTACGGCACGTGTATGGACTGTTTATCATTAAAGTCACTTTCACACATACTAATCTGCCTTTGTGCTCTGTCCGAAGCGAGCGGGGCTGTGGTATGAGGTGAGCACCAGTGAGTGTGTGAGGGGTGGTATTACGTCGACCACAGGTGAGTGTGCCCCCCCCCCCCCCCCCGGCCGCCCTCTCCATCCCCCGGGCAGAGGAGGGGACCATGTGCTGCAGTATCATGGCCGCATGCAGGGACGGTCCGGGTGGAGGGTGGTACCGTGGCCTTGGGTCAGACATTGTCCAACGATGTAGAGCCAGGAGTTCATCGCAGGCGGGTCATCATCATCCTCCATGGCCTGCGATAGACACGCTTCCACCGGCCACCGTGTGAGCCTGGCCCAGTGTGCCGCAGGTGGATGTGCAATGGAGGGGTGGTGTGCATGTGGGTGGGGCGTGGGGCGAGGGTGGTTGGCGTGGGTGGGTGACGGGGGGTGAGGGTGTTGGTGGTCGGTGGGTGTGGGGGGGTGAGGGTGGTCGGCTGGTGCCGTTGTGTGCAGTCTGTGCCCATACCCGGCGATTCTCACGCCCCCCGAAGCCCGCTGCCCGGGCATCCTGGCTGGCCCGGCCCACAGGGATGGATGTAGCGGTCTGCAATGGCAAACAGGCTGCCTGTCACTGCACGGGTGCACCGGTGCACCGATGCCTATGAGATGCCGGACAGGTCCCCACTCGGAGCCTGGAATGACCCCGTGGCATAAAAGTTCAGGGCCACCGTAACCTTAATGGACACGGGGAGAGGGTGTCCTCCCCCAGAGCCACGCGATGCCAGATGTGCCATCAGGTGGCAGATGTGTGCAACGATTCCCCGGCTCATCCGGAGTCTCCTGCTGCATGCCCGGTCCGTGAGGTCCTGGTACGACGAGCGGGGCCAGTACACACGGGACCTCCTCGCATGTCTCCGTCGCCGTGGCGCAACCACCTCCTCCTCCTCCTCCTCCTCGTCCTGTCGGGCGGGCGGCCCTCCAGCCTGGGGGGCTGCCACCTGCCCCTCTGTGACATGTTCCTCTATGGCAGCCTGCGCTGCCTCCCTGTCACGGTCCTCCTCCTCCCCCAGGGCAACATGCAGAAGTGTGGCTGCCGCCATGGCTGCCAACATCGCTGGGTGAACGGCCTGCAGGGGGTGGGGGGGGGGAGAATGATGACATGTCATCATTGCCCAGACCCATGCCCCCCCCCACCGCCGCCAGGTGCCATGGGCTGCATGGGCACGACTGTTGGAGGCTGGCACCTGGCCAGGCGGACGACCTCCCTCGTCCTCTCCCCCTTCCCTGGCACTCACCCTCTCCCCCGTCCCCGGCACTCACCCTTTCTCCTCACCCCGGCACTCGTCCCCCCTCCCCAGCACTCACCCTCTCCCCACTCCCCGGCACTCGTGCCCCCTCCCCGGCACTTGTCCCCCTCCCCGGCACTCGCCCTCTTCCCTTCCTCACCCCCCTCTCACCCCCCTCACTCCCCCCTCACCCCTCCCTCACCCACCCCCACACCCCCCCTCCCCCACACAGACTTCGGCCACGCCGTCACTTCTGCACGCCGTGACCTACCTCCACGCTGTCCGGCGTCAACCATCACCACTGGTTGACGCCGTTATATAAGGTGGTTTAATTTACGCCGGCGGACCCGTGGTCACATCTGCGGGACTTCGGCCCATCCGACCGGGAGAATTCGGGCAGCCCCGGGACCCATTAAGTCGCGCCGGTCCCCGCCATTCTCCGAGGCGGGGGGTGGGTCGACTTTTGGGGAGTCGGAGAATTCGGAGGACGGCGGGGGCGGGATTCACGCCGACCCCCGGCAATTCTCCGACCCGGCGGGGAGGGGGGGTCAGAGAATCCCGCCCCTGATATCCAAGAATTCGGATTGGGCCCCAGCACTCCTCCAACGACCCAGCCAACAGAATGTCTTCGCTGAAGACATTATGGGTCGTTGTTCAAAAACACATTTTCCCCTATTGTCTACAAACTTTCAGCTTCATGTCACCCCCACTGACTGGAACACAGTGAGAATAAAGGCGTTGAACCGCTGGGAAAAACAATGTAATTGGTACAATATCACACACACAGCAAAAGCTTAGCCAGGCCAGCGAGTGTGTATCTGGGACAAAAATCAAAGGCCTCATCCTCACTTGCACGAGGCATCCACGATCACATCCACTAGAAATAATCCCTAAAAGTATATTCTTACTCACACCAATAGACTAGGGTTTCTATGAACAGAAGACCCCCAAAATAGTTCTGATGCTTCAAGGGGTGTCAAGTCATCCCAGGAACCAACTGCAAACCTGAGATCTAGAGGAGCGTCGTCATGGCTAGCTCAGGAAGAGTGGTGATGCAGGCTCCCCAGAGGCTCAGTATGTATTTGGGGAATTCTGGTAGGGTATGGTGGGAGGTGTGGTGGAAGGTGGGGGGCTTGGGGAAGGAAACAGGAATGTAAATAGTTCAAAAACAATGGTAAATAATTAAAGATAAAGGGATGGATTACCTGTCTTGGAGACTAAATGCTCCCACCAGCGGAGACAAGCTTCTGGTATCCACTGGCACGAGGAGTGGAACCCAGGGGCGATTCACTTTTCTTTCCCACGTTAATTTATGCATTGCAGGGAGCTCGTTGGGTTCCCTCAAAGCCTAGACCTCGGGTGCTATTTTGAGCAGGACGCCCGATACGGCAATCCAGCGGTGGGTCCCGCTATCCACCACAACACTAATCCTGCTGCTCCATCTGCTGACAAGCAGGGGCATTTTCCTCCATACCACAAGAATAACAAACAAGTCACCCCCTCACAGCACGCACGCATGAGTGTGACCCTCCCCCTCCCCCCCCCCCCCCCCCCCCTGCCGACTGACCACCCTAGCCCATCCATCAGATCCTCCCATCAGGCCCCCCCAGGCACCCGATCAGCTGTTCCAGCCCCTCCATCAGACCCCCTCCATTAGACCCCGTCACCCCATCAGAACCTCCCCATCAGAGACTCCCCAGCAGAGACCCCATCAGTCATCCCTGTCTGAAAGCTTAAGAGCAGTCCAGGCAGGGGAGTGAAATATCATTGCATCCTTGCGTGCCCATCCCTAACACCTGCTGCCTTAGACAAAAGTGTTGAAAGCAGTAGCTGTTGCAAGTGTCAGAGGCTTCCTTGAAAGTGCTTAAAGTGCTTAAAGTGCTTCAAATTCCTTGACAGACTTTGAAATGCAAATCTTCCATTCAATTTCACACAGTATTACATTTCACTGGCCAATGGCTGACAATTATATTCCAGTGACAGCTGCTTGGTGGATTGTTGATCTATCTTTCCCGTCAGGGTCGAAGGCATCTCCATTACCCTGCTTTGATGCTAAGTACAATGTTTATAAACACTCTTGCTCTGATTGCCAATTCCTGACCATATCAAAAGCAACTAAGTGCCTTCTGCTGTGAAAAAGGGGAAGCGAAAGCACAGCTGTATTGACCAACATGGACATGAATCCAGTTAAGAAGGTCATGCAATGCTGGTCCGAGGCAACAGAAGAGCTCCGACATGACTGTTTGTAATCAGTGGACTGGCCATAGAATCACAGAATTTACAGTGCAGAAGGAGGCAATTCGGCCTATCGAATCTGCACCGGCCCTTACAAAGAGCACCATACTGAAGCGCAGGTCTCTACCTTAGCCCGTGATCCAGTAACCCAAACTTAACCTTTTTGGACACTAAGGGCAATTTAGCCCTTGGTCCATAGTCAAGAACTCAGCAGCACCTAAATGAGTATGCTACCACTGTCACAGACTTCATCAGCAAGTGTGTATAAGATTGTGTGCCAAAGAAGGTAGTACATACGTTCCCCAATCAGAAACCATGGTTTAATTGGGAGATTCACTCCCTACTGAAGGCCAGGTCTGAGACGTTCAAGACAGGTGACCCTGACCTACACAAGAAATCGAGGTACGACCTTCGCAAAGCCATCAGGGACATCAAGAGACAATACCAGACTAAGCTAGAGTCACAGACTAACGGCACAGACTCTCAGCGGTTGTGGCAAGGGTTAAACAACATAACGGGCTAAAAAGCAAAGCCGGGTAGAACCTCCGGTCTTCCTCGATGGACTCAATGCATTTTATACTTGTTTGGAGCAGGAAACCATCAAACTTTTGTCAACTGTCCCAGCAGCCGCAGACGCACCCATGCCTACAATCACAGCTTCCAAAGTCAGATCGGCCTTCTTGAAAGTGAACCCTCGGAAAGCAACGGGTCCTAATGGCATCCCTGGACGTGCACTCAGATCCTGCGTGGACCAACTGATGGGTGTGTGCGCAGACATCTTCAACACCTCCCTACTGCGTTTTGAGATTCCCACCTGCTTCAAGAAGACCACCATCATATCGGTGCCAAAGAAGAACCAGGCAACGTGCCTCAACGACTACCATCCAGTGGCCTTGACACTGATCATTATGAACTGCTTCGAGAGGTTGATTATGACACATATCAACTCCATACTCCCAGAACACCTTGACCCACTGCAGTTCGCATACCTCCACAACCGGTCCACAGCAGATGCTATCTCCCTGGTCCTATACTCATCCCTGGAGCATCTCGACAACAAGGACTCCTATGTTAGACTCCTATTCATTGACTACAGCTCTGCTTTAAACACCGTAATCCCAGCCAAGCTCATATCAAAACTCCAAAATTTAGGATTTGGCTCCTCCCTCTGCAACTGGATCCTTGACTTCCTGACCCATGATCACAGTCAGTAAGGATAAAGAACAACACCTCCTCCATGATAGTCCTCAATACCGGGGCTCTGCAAGGCTGTATACTTAGCTCCTTATTATACTCTTTATACACACATGACTATGGGCAAAATTTGGTTTCAACTCCATCGACAAGTTTGCTGATGACACAGCCATAGTGGGCCGAAACTCGAATAATGATGAGTCAGATACAGGAGGGAGATAGGGAACTTAGTGGTGTGGTGCAGAGACAATAATCTCTCCCTCAATGTCAGCAATACTGAAGAGCTGGTCATTGACTTCAGGAAGCGAAATATTGTACACACCACTGTCTGCATCAGTGGGGCCGAGGTGGAGATGGTTAGCAGCTTCAAATTCCAAGGTGTGCACATCACCACCAATCTGTCCTTGTCCACCCATATTGACGCTACGACCAAGAAAGTACAACAGCGCCTATACTTCCTCAGGAACCGATGCAAATTTGGCTTGTTCACATTGATTCTTTCCAATTTTTACAGGTGCACCATATAAAGCATCCTATCTGGCTGCATCACAGGCTGATATGGCAACTGCTCCTCCCAAGACCATAAGAAACTACAGAGAGTCATGAACACAGTCCATCATGCTAACCCGCCTTCCATCCATGGAGTTTGTCTATACCTCCAGTTACCTTGAGAAAGTGGGCAGCATAATCAAAGACTCTTCCCACCCGGTTACTCTCTCTTCCAACCTCTTCCATCGGGCAGGAGATACAAAAGTCTGAGAACACATGCTAACAGGTTCAAAAACAGATTCTTCCCCACTGTTACCAGACTCTTGTTTGACTCCCTTATGGCCTGAACTGATCTCTTCACACATCTTCTCTACTGAGTAGTACTTCATTCCGTATTCTTCACCCGATGCCTGTGTCTATGAATTTACATTGTGTATTTATGTATGTGTTATATTTTTTGTCATGTATGGGATGATTTTTCTGGACTGTAAGCAGAACAATACTTTTCTCTGTACCTCGGTACTTGTGACCATATATCAAATCAAATGATTGGGCTGATGGCCTCCTTCTGTACTGTAAGTATCTATGAATCTATGTATTGTAGGCTACATTAAGTTTGCCCTGAGGGGAGATATGCCTTCCCAGTAACTCACTATGTACACGCTCAAAATGGTGTAAATATGCTTGTGTTTAAGTAGATAGCCTGATTCCCCGACAGCTCTTTCTTGCTGGAATCTTGGCTTGGCATATTCCTCCATAATATGCTGTTCAAGATACATTTGAATGATTTTGGCTTGAGTGTGCTGGGCACGATTTTGAAAATTTGCAGGTGACACAAAGCCTGTAAGTCTTGTGAACTGTGAGGATTTGAAGTCAATGGGAAGTGAAATTAGATGGGTGTATGATGAGTGATCTATCCTGTACCTCCTGCTTTAACATTCGTGCTAAAGGAATTGTTAAATATGTGCTTAAGTCTTGGTATATCATCAAACAATCTCCTAATCGCAAGGTTGGCCACATGTACTATCATTCAGGGTTGTGAATAACAGTCTGGTGTTCCTTAATGCTTAGTGGAGCAAATAATGATACTCAGGAAATAAATGAATGTACATAAAGTGCATTGCTTGAATCTTCAAGTACAGGTCATATAACACACTAAGTGTCATATTCTTTCGTCTCAATTTTTATCATTTCCATCTTATTCTGCAGAAACCTGATGGTTAGCTTTCCCTAAATGAGTTCTCGATTCAAGCATAAATACTATGGAACAAATCCCAACTCACATCAGTATTGCAGGTTACTTGACGTGACCAATTATTTACTCGTTTGAATGAGGTACACCACTCATTCCATCATTTTTAACATTTCCTATTTATCAAGACCCCAAACCTTATAGTCGGACAGCAGCAGTGTACCACTAGACTTCCAGTTAGTTATACAGCGGGGAATTAATTTAACCTCGACTAGACCTACAATAATTTACACCTCTTCTGGGTACATCTTTTTCTTTACCATTCTCTTTTGCCTTTCACCAACATGATTTTTGTCCTTTAACCTCTCCTGTTTCAAAAATTCTCTGTCAATTTTTCGCACCGTACAATCCCTGTTACCCCCTATTCCACCCCCCCTCCATCCCCATCCCCGCCCCCCCCCCCCCCAATCTCTACCACTCCAACCACCCCCCGACCCCATTCTCTGTCATTATTACTGCAGGGTAACGTTCCTCAATCATCCAGTGATATATAAAAATCAGGTTTAATTAACTCGCTGGGGTGGTTTGAAGAGGTAGCAGAGAAGGTTGATGAGGACAATACGGTTGATGTGGTGCATGTCGACGTCCAAAAAACATTTGATACAACTCCGCACATGGAATAAAAGGGACAAATTATGGATCAGAAATCAGCAAAGGGCCACCAGAGGTTGGTAAAAAGGGAAAAAATAGAGTCTGAGTAAATTAGCCAGAAATATAAAAGTTATTTTAATCCAATTTTATAAGTATTTCAAAAGGAAGAGAGGAGCTAAAGTAAATGCTGATTCCTTAGAAGCAAACACAAGAGAGAATTTCATGGGGAGTGAGGAAATTGTCGAGACTTTGAAAAAATATTTTGTCTATCTTCTACTGTGAAATCTGACAAATCCCCAGCGCCTGATGGTCTATACCCTAGGGATCTAAAATACTTTGCTGCAGAGTTAATGGGCACATTAGCTATGATTTCCCAAAATGTCTTAGATTCAGGAATGGGCCCAGCAGATTGGAAGCTGGCAAATATTACATTGCTTTTCACTGAATAGTGGAGTGTTGCAAAGACATCGGTGCTGGGGCCTCATCTACTTCCAATCTATATTAATGGCTGAGTTGAAGAGACAGAGAGTATTGCATCTAAGTTTGCGATCACACCAAGCTAGATGTAATGGCAAGCTATGGGGAGGACACAGAGAGGCTGCAAAATAATATGGACAGGTGAAGTGAGTGGGGAAACAAGATGGCAGATGGGGTATAGCATAGGGAAGTTATTCACTTTGGTTGGAAAAATAGAAAAGCAGAGTATATTTTAAATGGTGAGGAACTTACAAGTGTTGATATTCAGGGACACATGTGTGTGCTTGCACAAGGGATGCAGGACGTTAGCAGGCAAGTAGACAAGCAATCGGGAAGGGAAATGACACGTTGGCCCTCATTGTGAGGGAATAGAAAATTAAACAAGTCTTGCTCCAGTTGTACAGGGTTTTGCTAAGAACACTTCTAGAGTATTGTGTGCACACATGGTCTCCATATTTAAGAAAGGATATACTTGGATTGGGGGAAGTATAGGGAAGGTTTGCCAGATTGGTCCCTGGGATGAAGGGTTGCCCTGTGCTAATAGGCTGAGTAAATTGGGCCTATATTCTGTGGATTTAGAAGCATGAAAGGCGTAACTCATTGTAACCTACAAAATTCTGTAGGGTGGATGTTGAGAGATTGTTCCAATGGTCGGAGAATCTAAAACACGAGGGACACATTCTCAGGATAAGGGGGCCTATCATTTAGGACTGAGATGAGGAGAAATTACTTCACTCAAAGGATTGTGATTCTTTGGAATTCTTTACCCCAGAGGATTGTGGATACTTTGTTATTGAATGCATTTCAGGTTAGGATATATAGATTTTTGATTTCTCAGATAATCAAGGGCTGTGGGGCGTGGGTGGGAAAATAGAGTTGAAACCTAAGGTCAGCCATGATTGTGTTGAATGGTGGTGCAAGCACGAAGGGCCTCATGGTCTCATCCCACTCCCATCTCCTGTATCCTTGTCTGACTATGGAATTGGTGAGGTGACAGAAAACAAGAGTAATGGCTCATGGATGTTTCTCAGGCTGGATAAAGCTTACAGTAGAATTCCGCAGGAGTCAGTGTTGGGACACTGTTTTTCCTGACATATATATGTATGACCTAGACTTTGGTGGACAGAGAACAATTTCAAAGTTTGCAGATAACGTGGAACTTGGATGCACTGTGTACTGTGAGGAGGATTGTGTCAAATTTCAAAAGGGCTGTTTGATAGAATGTGTGGACAGGTGAAGTTCAATGCTGAGATATGTGAAGTGGCACAGAGTCAATATAAAGTAAAGGGTATAACTTAACAGGGAATGTCGGATTAGAGGGATGGATGTGTATGTGCATAGGTCATTGAAGGTGGCAGAGCAGGTTCAGAATGTGGCTGATAAAGCTTACAGTATCCTGGGCTATATTAATAGGAACATAGAGTACAAGAGAAAGAAGGTTACGTTGACCTTGTATAAGTCTCAGCCTCAGCTAAAGTATGCATCCAGAGCTGGGAACCACATGTGGTATACCACTGTTACACCTGTATTAGGTGATGTAGGTAGGACCTGTACTACAGGATCGCCGGTAGTCCCTGCCTGCTGGCTCCGCCCAGTAGGCGGAGTATAAATATGCGTGTTCTTCATTCAGCAGCCATTTCGCCAGCTGCTGTGGAAGGCCACACTTCTTAGAGCAATAAAGCCTCAGTTGTATCCAACTCTAGTCTTTGTACAATTGATCGTGCATCACCACACTATTGAAAAGATGCAAAGGCATTGGAGAGAGTACAGAACAAATTATTCCAGTGACGAGGTTGTGGGGAGATTAGATAGAGGTATTCAAATGGTGAGGAGTTTGGACAGAGTAAATAGGGAAAAACTGTTCTCACTTAAAAGCACCTAAAATGAGAGGGCACAGGGTTACAATAACTGGCCAAAGGCAAAAGTGATATGGGAACACACTTCTTCACACAGCGAGTGGATTGGGTCTGCAATGCATGGCCTGAGAGTATGGCGGACGTAGGTTCAATCGAAGCATTCAAAAGGAAATTAGACTTTTATCTGAAAAGGAAGAATGTGCAGAGTTATGGGGAGAAGGCAGGAGAATGCCACGAAGAGTGTTCATTCAGAGAGCTTGGTGCAGACGTGATGGGCCAAATGATCTCCTCCTGCGCTGTAACAATCCTCTGACCTGGTCTGTCATGCCATTCCCTCCTGTCCAGTATCCATGGTCCACCTCTTTGGTAGCACCCAGTCTGATCTATTCCAGCACACCTTCAGCAATGGCTTCACCTGTCCCTGTATGGTCACTTCCATAGCATCTGAGATTCCATCTTTGCTTACTTCCACTTCCTCATTTATATCTGGAACTTTAGGCAGCACGGTAGCATTGTGGATAGCACAATTGCTTCACAGCTCCAGGGTTCCAGGTTCGATACCGGCTTGGGTCACTGTCTGTGCGGAGTCTGCACATCCTCCCCGTGTGTGCGTGGGTTTCCTCTGGGTGCTCCGGTTTCCTCCCAAAATCCAAAGATGTGCAGGTTAGGTGGATTGGCCATTATAAATTGCTCTTAGTGTCCAAAATTGCCCTTAGTGTTGGGTGGGGTTATTCGGTTCTGGGGATAGGGTGGAGGTGTTGACCTTGGGTAGGGTGCTCTTTCCAGGAGCCGGTGCAGACTTCTGCACTGTAAATTCTACCTATGATATTTAGTGCATCTTCTGTAGATAAAGGATGGCTTCCCTAGATGCTGCTAACATCAAAGGCTACTTATTGTGCCCTTTGTAGCTACAAATTATTCACCTGACTAAACAACACTATGAATGAGACAGAATTGCCTTGAAGTGAATATCGATTTTTGCCATAGCCCAATTCCCCTCCAATTCCCACAGCCAAAGTCTGCTTTTCTAACTGGTCTTCAATCTTTTATTTTCCATAAACCTAAAGTCATCAGAACTCTGCAGCCCCAACCCTAACTCCATCCATTCACTGCCCTGTGCTCACTTACCTACAACGGCTTGCAGTGTTTCATTTTTAAAATCCACAATCTTCTGTTCAAATCTGTTCACCACTCCCTATTTCTGTAGCCTCCTCCGTCTCTGCAACCCTCGAGGAATTCTGCACTGGTCACTTGAGCATTCCTGCTTTTCTTCATCCACTACTGACTGGCTCAGTTATCCAGGCCACAATGTCTGGAATTCCCTCCCTACGCCTCTCCACACTGCTCTCTCTTCCTTTAGGATGCTCCTTAAAACGTGCCTTACTGACCAAGCTTTTGACCACCTTTACTTATGTGCCCCGGTGTAAGATTTTGATAATGCTCTTGAGAAGCACCTTGAAGGTTCTTTTCTATGTTAAAGATGCTATATCAATGCAGATTGTTGTTGCCACGGAGTTCAAACTGAACTAATGTGAGCTCCCCTGTGTGTAACTTTGATGTTCCTTCAATCTTGTGTTGAAATTCAACCTCTAAACCTCAGTAAGGGTCAAAACTGGCTTACATTAATTCCATAATATTCCTCTTTCATCTCTACATTAGCCCCACTGTCACTGAACCCCTTTACACCCCTCCTTCCAGTTTATCATTTGCAGTTTGCCTCCATTGTTCCCAGCCCTCACCCTTTCTACATCAACCCCCTTCCTCCCACTTTTGACTTCACTTTAAGCCTATAAAGGTTTTATATCTGATTCATCTCCACCTTCATGCTGCTGTTGTTAGCGCATCAAGTTAAAAATGATTCTAGTTAAAATAAAATTGTAAATATTATTTTCCATAAGCCTTGGTTCAGTGGTTGCAATCTCGCCTCTGAGTCAGTGGATGAGTCAAAGGCCAGTAAAGGAATCTGCTTAATGAAAAGAATCCATTTACCCGAGGTCCTATTTTATATAAAGCTCTTATAGTTAAACACAAAAATAAAACCTGCAAATGCAGCTGGCTGATAATATCTGTGAAATAGCAAGGAATATCTTAGGATGTAGCTTTCAGCCATGGATAGTTCTTATTTTTTTATAGACACATCTGCATGTTCATTCTTTTCTCCACCTGGGAGGATTTCAGGTAGTTAATGTTCTGCCCTCAGATCATGCTGTGCGGCCTATTTTGAATCGTTGGTATGCTGTGCTCATCTTACAAAGTAGAAATCAATAAACTAAGTTAGTGTCAATCAATAAACCAACTTTAGGGCAGCACGGTAGCACAAGTGGATAGCACTGTGGCTTCACAGCGCCAGGTTCCCAGGTTTGATTCACCGCTGGGTCACTGTCTGTGCGGAGTCTGCACATTCTCCCCATGTCTGCGTGGGTTTCCTCCGGGTGCTCCGGTTTCCTCCCACAGTCCAAAGACATGCAGGTTAGGTGGATTGGCCATGATAAATTGCCCTTAGTGACCAAAACAAAAAGGTTAGGAGGGGTTATTGGGTTACGGGGATAGGGTGGAAGTAAGGGCTTAAGTGCGTCGGTGCAGACTCGATGGGCCGAATGGCCTCCTTCTGCACTGCGTATTCTATGTTCTATATGTCTGAAGAGTTACAAGGTAAAACTTTGGGCAGTGATCCAAAATATTCAGCTCAACTGACTGTAGCGTTCAGCAGAACCATGTTGAACCCTGGAAGAATTGTGGATGTTTGAATGAGATTACCTCTCATTCTTCTAAACTCCAGAGTATGTGGTGACTAGGGGCTTTTTACAGTAGCTTAATTTGAAGCCTACTTGTGACAATAAGCGATTTTCATTTCATTTTCAAATATACTTGATGGGCGCGATCTAACAGCCACGCTGTGCCCGAAAAGCAGAGTGCCCCGTTCCCAGGATCTACCCATCTCGCCACGCTGTAGCTCGCGAGATAGAACATAGAACATAGAACATAGAACATTACAGCACAGAACAGGCCCTTCGGCCCTCAATGTTGTGCCGAGCCATGATCACCCTACTCAAACCCACGTATCCACCCTATACCCGTAACCCAACAACCCCCCCCCCCCCCTTAACCTTACTTTTTTATTAGGACACTAAGGGAAATTTAGCATGCCCAATCCACCTAACCCGCACATCTTTGGGCTGTGGGAGGAAACCGGAGCACCCGGAGGAAACCCACGCACACAGGGGGAGGACGTGCAGACTCCACACAGACAGTGACCCAGCCGGGAATTGAACCTGGGACCCTGGAGCTGTGAAGCATTTATGCTAACCACCATGCTACCCTGCAATCTAAAGTGATCTAAAGTGATCTCAAGAGACATCTTGATGTGAAGCCCGCCCATTGTGGGCGGGATCACCTTTTGGCAAATCTGCATATTAGATAATTAGTCTCATTTTATCATGCAGTTCCCTGAAGTAATCAAGGCATTGGGATCTATTCCCTTTACCTTGGGGATCTCAGGCGAGCGCCATTCAGTACTGGTTTCCACAAACAGGGACAAGACTGAACAGCACTTGCGGGGGTCTCTCAGGAGATTGGAGGCTCCCAGGTGCATGGGTAGGGAACTGTGTCCCACAGCGATCGCGTTTAACCGCATTCTTCCCAGCGTTCGCAGCTCTAACGTGGTCCAGTTTGATATGCGTTCCATTGCACAACCCCGACACTGAGATACATGCGGCCGGGATTCCACAGCATCTTGCCCTGGGTCTGTTGTTCTGGCATCTTCCACCAAAGGACATATACACCTCAATGACTTAAGGCATTCATGTTTCTATCTCACAATTAGTAGGCAATTTTTTGTGGAATTAATTAAAATAGTTACTGTTTTGTTACCTGTGCGGTTGGTAACATGTGCTACTCAATCCAGTTACAGCAGAGGCTTCTGGAAGAAGGCTCGAAGTCCAGAAGTTTATTTAACGTTTATTGAGTAACAGAACTTAACAACTGCGTGAGTTCTTACTTTAAGAACTATACTCGTAGAAAGGTTACAACTTTTACATACAACAACTAGGCCTGACCACACTAGCAGCCCTGAGCTAAATCTCTGCTTCTGCTCTCCTCACAGTCGAATCAGCCCAAAGAGCCCAGAGGGCTGCTTGCTTCTCCTTTTATACCCGCCAGTGCTGCCCCCTAGTGATCTTTCCATTTCCCATCAACCCCTTCTGTACATACCCATGTAAAGATCACTCCAGTTACGAGCCTTGCTTCTCTTGTTTAAATCCTTACTATATCACAAATGTGAACATGGTTTGACCTGACTGCCTTTGAGACAGACAGGACACATTTTAGCTCAAAATACTCCTTCCTACCAATGCTGAAAGATTTGATCACATCGGGTGAAGAGTGGAACCTTAAAACACAGAGGGCGTTCTCTCCGTTTTTGAGACTAAGTATTGACGCCGGGGCAGGATTTGTGGACTTTCATGACAGCAAAACTGGTGCCGAACCTCGATCGATTCACAACTGTGGAGGGGTATCATCGGCACCACGTGGAACACAATCGATTCTAATGAAAAACGGTGCAGAATTCGCCGGGTCTGTGATTGACACTCAGGAGGCTGACAACCTGAACCCACATATACACACTTCACTCCACACAGGAAGAGTGCGGTAGTATAGTGGTTAGCACTGTGGCTTCACAGCACCAGGGTCCCAGGTTCGATTCTGCGTGGGTTTCCTCCCACAGTCCAAAGACGTGCAGGTTAGGTTGATTGGCCATGCTAAATTGCACTTAGTGTCCCAAAAGGTTAGGAGGAGTTATTGGGTTACGGGGATCGGGTGGAAGTGAGGGCTAAAGTGGGTCGGTGCAGACTCGATGGGCTGAATGGCCTCCTTCTGTACTGTATGTTCTATGTTCACACACACTCATCCCAGCCAACAAGATGACACCGGTTGCGCTGAAGCACGCCCATACAACTGATGGGACCAGAGGGCACATAGGAGGGTGCCCTGAATTACACCTCTATGACCCATGGCCCAGAGTTCACAATGGGTTGTTAGCGACGTGTGAAGCTACATGGCTGCCTTTCCGGCTGTGGCAATGGTGTTCTGTGCCCATCCACTCCACAGCCCACTACCTGGCATCCCCCCGCTACTCCTCCACCCCTTGACCCTCGCAGAAGCCCCCTGGCCAGCGGCACAACTGTCAGCAAACTATGGCGTGTTGGACACTTTCCGTACACCCTCCATCTCCCTCAGCAGCCACGACGTCGGTTTCACAATTAAAAAAAACACAATGAACTGCGCCATCGGGAATTTGGCCCATCGGAGGCGGAGCATTGCGGAGGCCCCGGGGAATACGGATCGGGCCCGCTAATGACATAGAAAAGGTGTTTACTGTTACATGCGTTCTGGACCGCATTGATGCCGCTGTCGAGGTGACGCAGCACTGCGATTTGGCGTCAAATAGGCACCTGCCATAATTTTAGCTTAGGAACCTATTCTCCGCCCAATCGCGCTTCGCGATTTCGCCTTCAGCCGATGCAGAATCCTGCCCAGAGGTCTGAATTATAGAAAACAGAAATAGAATGTGGAATAGTTAATAAAGGGAATTTAATTTGGAAATCAGGTGAAATTAAAGTTAAATGAATAAAGGTTGAGGAATGAGAAAGAAGATAGGAAGGATGGTGAATAGGAATGTGTAAATTTTGTTAGCTTTCTATTGAAATTGTCTGGTAGTATAGGGTTAATCTTTCAATAAAGTTACTGTTGACATTTCTGCTTCGTTTGTGGTCAAGCTGTGTGGGGCTGGTTTAGTACAGTGGCTAAACAGCTGGCTTGTAATGCAGAACAAGGCCAGCAGTGCGGATTCAATTCCTGTATCGGCCTCCCCGAACAGGCGCCAGAATGCGGTGACCAGGGGCTTTTCACAGTAACTTCATTGAAGCCTACTTGTGACAATAAACGATTATTATCATACTGCCCATAGATTACAGATTTTAAAAAAGTCCTGATGTGGCTGATAGTTAACCCGTTGGTATCTGAACATACATACATATGAATTTGGAGGAGTGGGCCATTCGGCCCCTCAAACTTGCTCCACCATTTGATAAGCTCACAGCTGATCTGACGTGGTCTCTCCTTTCCTGTCTACCCCCTCTACCCTTTGACTCCATTGTCAGTCAAGAATCAAACTCAGCCTTAAAAGTATTCAATGGCACAGCTTTCATCCCTCTCTACGGAAGAGAATTCCATCATCTTGTGACTCTGAAAGGAAAATAATTCTCCTCATCTCTGTCTTAAGTGGGGGACCAGGCAGGCGAATTTCTCCGTTGCTCAACGGCGATATTGGAATCGCCGATCGGGCGGAGAATTCCTCCCGACGCCCAAACCGGGGGCGGTGCCGGTTTGACACAGGTTTTCGATTCTCCGCCCCTCCAAAATGGCGTCAGTGCGTAGCACGCCGCACGCCATTGGAAAGGCATTGGCGTGCCTTTGGAAGGCTCTCCCCTTATGCTCTGCCTCTGATGGGGTGTGGGCGTGTGGTCTGCGCGGTCGGGAACCCGGCGAACTACCGCCACAGTCAGCCGGGAGCCATGCCGCTGGTCTGGGGGGCTTCCACAAGGGCTAGGGGTCTGGTGGGGGCTGGCCAGGAGATGGCCAGGGGTTGTCCTGTGGGGCAGTATTTGGCAGCTCGGATCCGCGTACGGCCGGCGCCATGTTGTACAGCACGACAGTGCGCATGCATGGCCACGGACCCCGCCATTCTCTGGCCATTTTTGGCTGGGAGCCAGGACTTTTACCCACCGTCCTTGCTAGCCCCTCACTAGTCCCAGGAACGGTGACAGTTCGGTGCCGAATTTGGCATCGTAAAATGCCATAGTTCCTACGCCGGCATCAGCACTTAGCCCCAAAATCGGGGAATCCACCCCCACTTATTTTCAAACTGTTTCAATCAATTTTAGCCTTTTGTCTCAGCTGCCAACTTCCCTCAGGGCAGCAAGGTAGCATTGTGGATAGCACAAATGCTGCACAGCTCCAGGGTCCCAGGTTCGATTCTGGCTTGGGTCACTGTCTGTGCAGAGTCTGCACATCCTCCCTGTGTGTGCATGGGTTTTCTCCGGGTGCTCCGGTTTCCTCCCACAGTCCAAAGATGTGCAGGTTAGGTGGATTGGCCATGATAAATTGCCCTTAGAGTCCAAAATTGCCCTCAGTGTTGGGTGGGGTTACTGGGGTATGGGGATAGGGTGGAGGTGTTGACCTTGGGTAGGGTGCTCTTTCCAAGAACCAGTGTAGACTCGATGGGCCGAATGGCCTCCTTCTGCACTGTAAATTCTATGATCTGTGATCTCAGGATCTTATATGTTTAAATAAGATAATTTATCATTCTTCTGAACTCCAATGGATACAGATCCAACCTGTTCAAACTTTCCTCATAAGACAACCCTTGAACATAGAACATAGAACAGTACAGCACAGAACAGGCCCTTCGGCCCTCGATGTTGTGCCGAGCAATGATCACCCTACTTAAACCCACGTAACCCGTATATCCGTAACCCAAAAATCCCCCCATTAACCTTACACTACGGGCAATTTAGCATGGCCAATCCACCTAACCCACAATTTAGCATGGCCAATCCACCTTGATTTATGTCTTAATCCCTTCCAAAAATTCTAATGGCTGAAATATTAAGAATCCGTACTAGATCAAGACCATAAGGGATAGGGTAGAATTTTTCCATAATGTGTCAGTGTCGGGCTCTGACTGAAAACCGGCCTGTATCTTTCCAGATGCACAGGTGAATGTTCAGACCAGATCCTGAATCACTCTGACAAAAAGAATCGAGGATGTGATTTGTGCAGGGCGGGGCCTGATGGAGTCCTCAAGGGCGAATCCACAGAGATCGGGGTGCCCTTTAAGGATGGCACCCTGATCTGCACAGATTCCAGCAAACCACCCCCCCACCCCCCCACCATGAAGTTATTGGAGGCTTCCCTCACCCCACTGCACAATTATCAGGGGGTCACAACCCCCACCCCACAACCACCGTGGCTGTATTGTGGGTGCCCCCATAACTGCCAAATCCCTCCTTTCAAAGGCCCGTCCCTTTCCTGTCTATCCACCACACATAATGGGACCACCCAACACGATGGGGCACCCCCCAGTGGGCCTGTCCTGCTCCTGCCTGTACCAACCTGCACGAGGGGGCAATGCCAGGGGACTACCCGTGCATGTCCCTCTCCCCTCAAGGTTATATTTACCTTGCCCTCAACTGTTTCTCATCTTCATAAAGCTGTCGTGAACATTGTCAATGTGACTTTAATAATATTTAAATACATTCAAATTTATTTGAATGCAGGACGGGTACCTTGCTACGTCATTGAGTGACAGGGAAAATTGGGAAATGAAATATCGCTGGCAAGAATCTTTTGTCCTGATTTTTATGAGATTTTGTACCCGCGTTGCCGTTTACACCTGCAGGCGTAAAATCACCCCTGTTGGAGCAGAAGTAGGCCATTACAGCCCATCATATCTGCTCCGCCAGTCAATGAGATCATGACTGATCTGATAATCCTCAACTCCACTTTCCCGCCTTATCCCCTGAACTCTTGATTCCCTTACTGATTAAAACTCTGTCGATCACAGTCTTGAACATATGTAACCACCCAACCTCTACAACGTTCTGTGATAAAGAATTCCACAAATTCACTACCCTTTGAGAGAGGAAATTCCTCCTCATCTCTGTCTCAAATGGACACCACCTTACTCTGGGTTTATGCCCTCTGGTCCTAAACTTTCCCACAAGGGGAAATAACCTCTCAGCATCTGCCCTGCCAGACCCCCCGAGAGTCTGAAATGTCTCAACAAGGTCGCCTCTCATTCTGATGGCGTTTAAAAGAATAAGAGCTTGTTGATAGGTTCATGCCTGCAATATGCATTGCCTTCTGTAGGATATTGATGTACTAGGTATAGCTCAGAGAGAATTGAAGCTTGTTTTTACTGGAGAACAGAAGATTTAGGAGGAATGTAATTTACGTTTCTTGAAATGCTGAGAGAAATGAATAATGCAAATGCGCACAGCTTGTTTAATGGAGAATCCCAGGACTAGAGGACATTGCGATGAAATAATCGAGCCTTCAGCAAGGCTAAAGATTATATGAATTCTCATTTTGCAACAGCATAGTCGATACGTGGAAAGGACTTCCAGGGAAAGGCATTAGTGATTTGTCTCATTAAAAAAAAAGTTGGACAAGTATCTAGCTGAAGACAAAGGTTAAACAGATAACTGGACAGCATGTTTGCTACAGAATATGACAACTGGTGTTTTATTCAGAGAAACCAATCTTTTGGAAGATGTGGGCAGGTGTTTTGGGAGATTGCTGTCCCTGTATCTGATCATCTTACTTTGCCATTAAAGGCAGAAAGACCAGGAAAATTAATTGACAATCAGCTCACAATATTGAGAGATGATTAAACGAGCTCCGGTAGAGGGTGCCTTCATTGATGAGTCAGGGACACAAACTTTTTATGGGTGATCAGTGGGGCAGATGAGCAGGGACAAGTGTTGCCCATTGCCGATGTGCTGCGGAGCATGTCCCAATCACTGAGGAGCACCGTCGAGGGCGTAAACACAGCGGTGCAGACCATGGGGAGCCACCAGGGCTGGCAGACCCAGATGACGTAGGGGCAGCCGGGGCTCGATCTAACTGCCCCACCATCCCAAGGTGCACCCCAGGGCCCAATGGGCACTGACTGGGAGGAGGGGCCGCTGAGTGCCAACCCGGACCCGGCCCATGGAGTGGCAATGGTAGGCATTAGTGTGAATGGGCACACATGATCTAGTGGTTGACATGGTGGAGCTGCAAGGGGTTCCTCCTGCCCCCCCAGGTTGCCCCCCTCCCCAGTGCCTCACCCCCCGCCCTCTCATGGTGGATCACACCTGTGGAGGGTCCCCCCCTTCCCAGCCGAGGGTCCTCCAGCCCCGCCAAGCACTGGGGTGGCAAGCGCAGAACCTTTGGTCTCTTTCCCTGTGAGCAAAGATGGTGACCCACCACCTCGGCTCCCCACAGAAACCCTTCCGCCAGGTTCACGATTTTCAAAGGAGTACTAATCGGCACCAGCGTGACCACTTGCAGGGGAGGCCGACGAATGGCAGGAAGCCGCTGGATTTGGGGTAGCTCTAGTTAATTGTAAGGAAATAGGGCTTAAGTGGTGAGAATTGGTTTCTCGCCACACTACGGTGAGATCCCGTTTTCGCCGACGGGAGTGGTATTGCAAACTGTTTGCCGCCGATCGGTTCTCATTTTCAGCCTCCCTGCTATTCACTGGCTTTGTTTTGCTCGAGCAAGAGCGCAGTGAGGCCGGAGAATTGCACCCTTGTTGAATCGTATTCATGCACATAACTAACTTAGGGCCAAAATTCTGCAATCGTATAACTCACATAAGCAGTTTGCACCCCATTTTGTGCTGAATCATCCCTGGTTCAATGAAAACTACTGGACCAGGCACACATAAAAATAAGGGCCAACTCGGTGAAGCTACAACACAGGACTACTTGTGTGCCAAATAACGGAAGCAGCATGAGGAAATCAGAGCTAAGCAAACCAAAAAGCAATGAATCAGGGGCTGAATTCTCCACGGCAGGATCCTCCGCTTCGCCGGCAGTGCACACATGCCCACGGATTTCCCGATGGCGTGAATGTTCCCACAATGGGAAACCCCATTGGTCGGCTGCCGGGACGGAGGATCCTGCCGCAGGAAGGATGGAGAATCCCGCCCCAGATCTAAGCTCTGCAGTACTGCCACATCCGGCCATGAATGGTGATGGACAATTAAACAATTAACTGGAAAAGGAGGCTCCACAAATATCCCCATCCTCAAAGATAGGGGGGCCACTTGCAACCACCTTCAGCCAGAAGTGCAGAGTGGATGATCCATCTCAGCCTCCTAAGGTATCAGCATCACTGAGTCTTCAGTCAACTCAATTAATTCCTGGTGATATCAAGAACCTGTTGAAGACACTGGATATCACAATAAGGGGGCTGGTTTAGCACAATGGGTTAAACAGCTGGCTTGTAATGCAGAACAGGGCCAGCAGCGCGGGTTCAATTCCCGTACCAGCCTCCCAGAACAGGCGGCAGAATGTGGCGACTAGGGGCTTGTCACAGTAACTTCATTGAAGCCGACTTGTGACAATAAGCGATTATTATTGTTAAAAGTTATGGGATCTGACTAGTCTCTGGCAATAGTACTGAAGATGTGTGCTCCAGAACTTGTTGCACGCCACGCCAACCTGTGCCAGTACAGCTGGAATATTGGCTTTGACCCGGAAATATGGAAAATTGCCCAGGTATGTCATAACATATGAATTATGAACAGGAGGCCACTCAGTCCATCTAACCTGTTCCATCATTCAGTAAGATCATGGCTGATCTGATTGTAACCTCAACTCCACAAATGGGGACCAGACAGAACACACTAGTGGGGGTATCCCAGGGGATTGGAGGCCCCCAGCTGCAGGCCGTTTGCGCAGAGTGGTGCCCTGGAACTTCTGGTGCTACCTGGGCACCCTGACAGTGCCATCTGGTTGTCAGCTGGCATAGGCACTGCCAAGGCTCCAGACTGGCACTGCCAAGGTGCCAAGCTGACATATTTGGCGTGCGCATGATCGGACCGGAGGTGCCCTGCGTTGGTGTTGGGGGGGTGTGGCGAGGGGGGTGAGCAGGGACCCTCCCATAGTGCATTAGGGCTGGTGGGGGAGGATCGCTTTGGGGCTTCACTGGGGCTTCGGGGTTTGCTGGGGAGATTCCAGCGACGGAGCTCCACACTGTACAAGATGGGGCGATATGTAGCCTTGGCCGTTCAGGCCCCTGATGCACTGCGAGTCCCGTTCAATAGTCATGTGTTTCTTGGCACTTACTTGGAAAACACACGGCTAAACATGCTCGCTATGGGACTTGTTTCCTTTTGGGAGAATTACGTCCCAGATCAGAGTCTGGGGGCAGGATTCTCCAGTCGCGCCCGCCCTGGCAACCGGAAATTCTCTCCCGATGTCAATGAACCGTTGCATAGTCCGTGGCAATCTTGCGGCGGGCGAGGTGGAAGAATCTAGCCCTGGGAATTTTGTGGAGATTAACTCACCTCCAGGCCGCTCGACACAAACTGAAAAGGGTTCCACTCAATGAATGTGTGCAGCTGATATGTGACCATCAGCTGCACATCATGCACGTCTGCACCCGATACCGTCGTGCAGTCTGCACGACGTCTTCATCCTGACACACTTGATTATTCCAGGTCTCTTTGAGGCGCACCCCCGGCTGGGAGGTTGGCTCTTGGGCAACAGGGCTTATCCACTGTGGTTGTGGTTGATAGCGACTATCCGGAGTCCATAGGCCGAGATGGAGATCCCCAACAACAATGCCTATGCAGCGACCAGGGGCGTGATCAAGCAGTGCTTCGGGATCCTGAACATGCAGTTCATGTGCCTGGACTGCTCTGGAGGGGTCCTCCAGTATGGAGCAGGGAGAGTCGCCCAGATTGTGGTAGCCTGCTGCACCCTCCACAGCAGAGAGGCAACATGCTGGAGGAGGAGGATGGGCGCCAGTCCTTGTCGCTGATGGGGATGCGGGAAGGACGAGGATGGGCAGGACATGGGGCCCAGGCAGGCATGGGAGTCCACAGAACTTGTCTGCCAGGGCCAACACGCATGGGACATTCTGATTGCCTCCAGATTCACCGATTAGGGGCATGGTCACTTCATCCCACCCCCACACCCATCTCTCCTGGCTACATCCCTGCCTGCAACCCCTTCTGTGATAGATAGCTGCCGCACTCCGGGGGTGTGGGCTCTGGGTTGGCAGTAAGAGCGAATATGGTCCACGGGATGGAGGATCATGACAACTGGCTGTGCGATGAGAGCTGGGTCTCCGCATCGTTTGACAACATCTGACTGCTGCCCACCATCTACCCTGGGTGATCCCTGCATGCGAGCTGGCGATTCCATCACACAGTCCCATCAAATCCCTGGGATTGCGGAGGTGGTGGGGGGGGGAGTTAGGGAGGGAGGTGGGACACCAGAGTGGTGAGGGCTCGCTGAGCTGCGGTCTGATGCACTATCAATTACGAGAAGACGAGAGTAGAATGTAATCGAGGCTTTATTACACAGAGATGTGTGGCCTCCTACAGCAGCTGACGAAATGGCTGCTGTTTGGGGAGCACACACATTTATACTCCGCCTACTGGGCGGAGCCAGCAGGCAGGGATCTACCCCTATACCTGTACGACAGGGGCCTTACCGTAAAACATGTATTTACAGTATATACATTAGTGGTGACTACCACATGAAGGCAACATGAAGGCAACCGACCGTTGGTCAGTGCGGAGAGTGAATCTCCTGCGGGACGGGTAATACCTCCAATGTCGCACAGCTTCTACGATGGCCTGTGCCTCCTTTTCGATGGAGGAGTGCTGAATTTTGGAGGCATGGAGGGTGCATGAAGAGAATACCACGGGCCTGCCTGCCTGGTTGAGGGTGGCGGCCAGAGCGACGTCTGATGCATCGCTCTCGACTTGAAAGGGATCTGTTTCACATCAGCTAGTGACTGAGCCATCTCCCTCTGAGACTGGGCCATCTCCCTCTGTGTCTGTGCCACATCGGCCAGCACCTGGGCAATGCCACCAACACTCCCAGCCATGGTCCGCTGTGACTGGGCCACACTCAGGAGCGCCGCTGCAATGACCAGGTGGCTCTGGCACATGGTTGTCTGTGAGAGAGCAACCCTGTCCTAGGCTTCAGCCAGCATCTGCACAGGTTGCCCCAGGCCTTGGACATGCTGGTCTATAGCCAAAACCTTCACCCCGTGGATGCCACCTTTGAGGTGTTGGCTTGGGCGGCACGCATGGTTGGATTGGATTTGTTTATTGCCATGTGTACCGAGATACAGTGAAAAGTATATTTCTGTGAGCAGCTCAAACAGATCATTAAGTACATGAAGAGAAAATAAAATAAAAAGAAAATACATAATAGGGCAACACACGGTACACAATGTAACTACATAACACCAGCATTGGGTGAAGCATACAGGAGTGTAGTATTAATCAGGTCAGTCCAATAGAGGGTCGTTTAGGTGTCTGGTAACAGCGGGGAAGAAGCTGTTTTTGAATCTGTTTGTGCGTGTCTCAGACTTTCATATCTCTTGTATCTCCTGTCCGATGGAAGAAGTTGGAAGAGTGAGTAAACCAGGTGGGAGGGGCCTTTGATTATGGTAGAAAGACTTGCATTTGTATTACACCTCCCATGACCTCAGCGTGTTTCAAAGTACTTTTGAAGGTAGTTGCAATTTCTGAAATGTGGCATCCAGTTTTCCCAGAACAAACTCCCACAAACAGTAACATGATTATGACCTCTTGCAGTGTTGGAGGGCGAGGGGTAAATAGTGTAAGGTCCCCAGGGAGATGATCTTCCCCATTCTTCTTTGGAATATTGCCATAGGCCATGTTACACTCAATGAGAGTGTAGATAGGAGCCTCAGTCTAATATCGTAGCTGAAAGACAACGCTTTAGAAAGTGCAGAAATCCCTCAATATTGCACTGTAATGTCAATTTGAACCCAGAACCTGCTGACTTGGAGGCAAGAATGTTACCACTCTGCTCTCTGCTGTGGGCAGTCATCTCCAGCAGGTTAACAGTCTGGGTCACACATCAGAAGCCAATAGTCTTCTCACTCCCACTCTCCTAACTACCCAAAGCATGTGAGTGAAGCAAATGATAATACTGAGAGTGCTGCGAGGTCCCAATGTTGATCAGTTATTGACATTCTGCAGCAAGGTTCTCTCGGTGATATGCTTTAGGATGTGAGATTTTGTGAGGTTCCCGTGTCTATCAGGATGTTCAGTTCATCGACAGCGACACACTGTAAAATCATGACAGATCCATTCTTATCTTGTCCCTTCAGGTTCACCATTTTATGGCATTGTGGACACACCAAAGGCCTCAGTCAGCCTCTGTCTGCAAGAGGTTTTTATGCAGAGTCTGATTGACTTTTGTCCCAGGCACTGGAATGTCAATTTAGTAAGGGGCACCGAAAGGAACCCACAACAGGTTGTGGAGAAAAACAACTTATTTTTATTTAACACATGAGCTACACAGCTCCAATAGTCAGTGCCTGACTGGCCAACTCTATTTATACAATGGCACATTGGCAGCATGGTAGTTAGCATAGAACATAGAACATACAGTGCAGAAGGAGGCCATTTGGCCCATCGAGTCTGCACCGACCCACTTAAGCCCTCACTTCCAACCTGTCCCCCAAACCCAATAACCCCATCTAACCTTTTTCGGACACTAAGGGCAATTTATCATGGCCAATCCACCTAACCTTCACGTCTTTGGACTGTGGGAGGAAACCAGAGCACCCGGAGGAAACCCACGCAGACACAGGGAGCACTTGCAGACTCTGCACAGACAGTGGCCAAGCGGGGAATCGAACCTGGGACCCTGCCACTGTGAAGCAACAGTGCTATCCACTTGTGCTACCGTTGCTTCACAGCGCCAAGTCCCAGGTTCGATTCCCAGCTTGGGTCACTGTCTGTGTGGAGTCTGCACGTTCGTCCCGTGTCTGCGTGGGTTTCCTCCTGGTGCTCTGGTTTCCTCCCACAAGTACCGAAAGACGTGCCATTAGGTGGATTGGACAGTCTGAATTCTCCCTCTGTGTACCCGAACAGGCGCCTGAATGTGGAGACGAGAAGATTTTCACAGTAACTTCATTGCAGTGTTAATGGCAAGGGCTGGTCTAGCACAGCGGACTAAACAGCTGGCTTGTAATGCAGAACAAGACCAGCAGCACGGGTTCAATTCCCGTACCGGCCTCCCCGAACAGGCGCCGGAATGTGGCGACTAGGGGCTTTTCAGAGTAACTTCATTGAAGCCTACTTGTGACAATAAGAGATTCTTATTTATGTTAATCTACTTGTGACAATAATAATAATTATTATTATTAGGGGAGGTCCTATTCTGCAAGCTCCATGGGTAATGGATCATCCCCACACAGTGAGGCCCACGCGGGTTATAACAGTCAACATTCAACTTTTTGGAGGAGCAAGTCGAGGCTTTTATCAATGAAGGAGAGAGACTCAATGTGAGGTCATTCTTGGCAGATTACTTAAATTATGTTTACAAGTTGCACAGATCTCACCACCAACAAACTCCTCTTCAAAACTCTTCCACAAAAGAACTGCAAAACGGAGTTAGAATAATAATTGCAATTGCCCAATTCTGCTTCCTCATCTCCTGCATAGAACCGGTAGGTGCAGCATATGCCTGAGAAACACCACTCCCACTGGGGGTTAGTGGGAGGGCTTGGAGGGGTGGGGGCAGCAGGAAATCTGCTCCTGGCAGGCATCATCTGTCTTCCTCCAGGTGCACTCTCTTGGCGGAAAAACCTACCCTTTGTTGTCTTCGCTGACAGTGCTGGTGTTGGCTGAAAGTGAGATGTTGGCCAGGTCACCAGCGTGGGAGGAGCATTCCTTGCTCTTCTTCTATTTAAGGTTTGGGATCTTTTGGAGAGGATTGTTGTTCGGAACCATTGATTCTCTGGAATGTGCAGCGCAGGATGAAGCAGCACTTCAAACGCCGCGGAGGCAGGGGTCATATCGAGGGAAATGTGGACCGTGCCAACGAGTGACAGATTAGAGACAAATGACAGTGCACGAGCAGCACTTACTGTTTTTTGGAAGATTTATTGAAACCTTGTCAAATGCGACAGTACAGTTATTGCAAGAAGTGCAGTTTCTCAGAGGTTGTCTCGCGGGGCCCATTAAAGGCAGCATTTTGTTTGCGACTGATTAACCTTGAGGTTTGTTGGGTTTGTAAGACGCCACGCACAACTAAATGGAAAGGGGAAGCATTTACACTGAAGCTTGTTCAGCTGCTCTCCCTCCGGCAAGACAGATGGTGAGAGGACAAAATGGGCAAACCCATGTTGTGAGTAAATAGGAAGCTGCCAACTCCAAGCTGGCTGCTGGCAGTTAGCCCATGCGCCATGACCAGGTTTATTTGCAGCAAATGCCCGATTCAAAGAATAATAACAGAAACCCAAACCGGCCCACAGGAAAGAGGCATTTATGTAGCGCTTTTCATGACTTAAGGACCTGCTGAAGTGGGTGACTGCCAATGAGATTGTTTTGGAGTGTGGTTGCTGTTCTAATGGAGTGAAACACAGCAGCCAATTTGCATGCAGTAAGCTTCCACAGACAGCAGTCAGATACATGATTGATAATTATTTGTCTTGGCTGGAGCACAAAATAAGCTATAGTGGATCTGAAGTCTGTCCGATTTTTAAAACATTATTCTTTTACGGGATGTGGGAGTCGCTGGCTGGCCCAGCATTTGTTGTCCATCCCTACTTGACCTTGAACTGAGTGGCTTGCTGAGCCATTTCACAGGGCAGTTACCAGTCAGCCATAGTGCTGTGGATCTGGAGTCACATGTAGGCCAGATCAGGTAAGGATGGCATGTTGCCTTTCCTAAAGCACATTAGGAGATTTTATGATAATCGATGATAGTTTCATGGTTACCATTGCAGAGACTAACTTTATAATCCTGATTTATTAACTGAATTCAAATTCCACCAAGTGATGTGGTCGGATTTGAACCCATGTTCCCAGAGAATTAGCCTGGACCTTGGGATTACTAATTCAGTGACATGATCACTACACCACCAGCCCCCCTGATTTTCTTCCCATTTTCCCTTCAAAATTGACTTGAAAAATGAATTGACTTGGGAAGGCAGGGCTGTCCGAGAACACCCCACTTGCCCTAGTTGCTCACCTATCACAGCTCTCACCCACAACCCCCACCCCGCAAGCCCTCTCTTGCAGTCACTCACCTTTGACCTGTGACCCAACAATGATCCTTGGCTTTAGATTGTCGCCATGCCGTCAGCAGCCATCACCTCCACCATGGGTGCTACCGTTCAATACAGCTGCTGGCGTGCGGTTGGCCAGCAACTCCTGGATTCCAACCTTTGGGATCCTTGATCCTGAGGGAAAGATCATCACTGGCTGCCAAGAGCCTGAGCAGAGCTAGATGGGGCAAATCTTCCCAAAAGGAAGTGACACGGGCTCTTGTCGGCCCTCCAGCTAGTGGCCAAGATCCCTGTCGCCTCCATGGTTCTGCCCCAATGATACAAGTTTTTTTTAATAAATGTTTTTTATTGGGTTTTTGAACAAAGTATATTTACTGTTATGTACACAGGATAAGAGGCATATATAGGCACACCCATACATACCATACCCAAACATAGAAAATAGTAGATAATTTTTTAAAAATACAATAAAAAATAAAATAGAATAACTGGTAGGGTATTGTGCACCAGCTCTGTACACTTATCAAAATTACTTACAACACATAAGTGGGTGACTGTTGGGGGGGGGGGGGGGGGGGGGGGGGGGGGGGGGGAGACTGGGGAGGTAAATATACATTTGGGTGCTGGAGAAACAATTATAGTGGCCAATACTCGAATGGGTTTGGTGTTGTTGTCGCTTGCTTCTCTCGGACAGATCTCACTGCCATCTCCCGCTCACCTCCGCTTCTGCCATTCCTCCCGTCTTTCGCCTTTATTCTCCTCGTTCCCTGCTCCTGGAGATGCCATGTTCGTTATTGTATCCCGAAATTTCCTTCCGGCTCTCATTTCCCTGCCTCCCCCCCCCCCCCCACCTCCCTGGTTCTCCTCTCTTGTTCCCTGTCTCTTCCCTCTCCCCACCCCCCCTTCCCCCCCTCCTGTGATTCACCTTTCTTTCCTCTTAGGTTGAGCTGTTCCCTCCGCCCTCCCGGCTGGTCTCTCTCTCCCTCTCATGCTTTGGCGACTTTCCCCTGATTCTTGCTATTCTTCCGCTTGTTCGTTGGCCACAAACAGGTCCCGGAACAATTGTGTGAATGGCTCCCACGCTCTGTGGCAGCCGTCGTCTGACCCTCGGATGGCGAATTTGATTTTCTCCATTTGGAGAGATTCTGAGAGGTCGGGCAGCCAGTCTGCGGCTCTGGGCGGTGCTGCTGACCGCCAGCCAAACAGGATTCTATGGCGGGCGATCAGGAAGGCAAAGGCAAGGGCGTCCGCCCTCCTCCCCAGGAGTAGATCTGGCTGGACCGAGACCCCGAAGACCGCCACTTTCGGGCATGGCTCCACCCTCATCTCCACCAAATCCCAATGATACAAGTTGACTGTTGGCTCTGACATTCCTGTCTTTATATTAACTAGAGGATATTTGTGTTTTGTATGGCTCAGTAAGTAGTCATTTGGCCTCTGAGTCGGAATGTTCGTGGCTTCAGAGACTTGGTTACTAAAGTCCAGTCTGAAACTCCAGTGCAGGACTGAGGGAGTTGGTATGAAGTTGTCTTTTTAATAGGTTATTAAACTAAGGCTCCAACTGCTCTTGGATTGGATTTGATTTATTGTCACGTGTACCGAAATACAGTGAAAAGTATTGTTCTGCATACAGTCCAGGCAGATTTTTCCATACATGCAAAACATAGGACATACGATAGATACACAATGTGAATACATAGACATTGGGTGAGGCCTATGGAGTGTTGCATTACTCAGTACGTGAAGAGATCAGTTCAGTCTATAAGAGGGTCATTCAGGAGTTTGGTAACAGAGGGAAATAAGCTGTTTTTGAATCTGTTAGTGCGTGTTAAAGGTTAGAGGAGTGTTAGTGTTAGAATTAAGTTTTAAATGGTTAGTACAGTTATAAGAGATGTAGGAAGAGGATCTGTGGGAGAGAGCTCAGAGAGTCGCCAGGCTCCGACGCCATCTTGGTTTTCAACTGGATGTAAAAGAACCTGTGCTATTATTTTGAAGAAGATGAAGAGAGTTACCCCGAGTCACTTGGCCAACACTTAGCCCTCAACCAACATTTGTGAATGTCACATGCTCAATGTGCTGGTGCTCCTCGGGGAACATGCATGCTGTTAACCACCCCCTGGACCTGGGACATCCCTCCAATAGCATTGAATCCTAATACCAGGGCAAGAGTGAGGCTCAGGCCAGGCCGAAGATCATGTATTGTGCCGACCCGGCATACTGGGTCTCCACTGTGGTGCGGATGCACCAATGCATTAAGGTCTGCAGGATCCCAGACAGGTACCTGCTTGGTGCCTGGAAGGACCACAATGTGCAGGGCAGCTGTCACCTTGATGGACACTGTGAGTGGGTGTCCTCCCCCATACCCTCAAAGTGCCGAATGTGCCATGATCTGGCAGAGATGTTGCACGGTCCCCCTGCTCAGCCGGAGTCTTTGGAGACATGCTCGGTCCGGCAGGTCCTTGAATGGCAGGTGCTGCCAATATACACGAGGCTACGCCTCCTTCCCACCTCCTCCTTGGCCTGCTGGGCGGCTGGCTTCTCCACTCTCACCAGCTGGCCCCTGTTCCTCTGGGGCAGGCTGTGCAGGGCCCTATCCGAGCAGCTCCTGCTTGTACAGCCTCAATGCGTCTACCAGGGCTGCGGTGACTAGGATAATTGGATACCAAAATCCATTGTCTGCAGAGATTAAAGTGCGGACATAATAATAATAATCTTTATTAGTGTCACAAGTAGGCTTACATTATCACTGCAATGAAGTTACTGTGAAAATCTCCCAGTTGCCACATTCCGGCGCCTGTTCTGGTACACTGAGGGAAAATTCAGAATGTCCAAATTAGCAAACAGCACGTCTTTTGGGACTTATGGGAGGAAACCGGAGCACCTGGAGGAAACCCACGCAGACTGTCGAGAATGTACAGACTCCCCACAGTGATTTAGCACACTGGGGTAAATCGCAGGCTTTTAAAGCAGACCAAGGCAGGCCAGCAGCACGGTTCAATTCCCGTACCAGCCTCCCCGAACAGGCGCTGGAATGTGGCGACTCGGGGCTTTTCACAGTAACTTCATTGAAGCCTACTTGTGACAATAAGCGATTTTCATTTCAGACATTGATTCAAGTTGGCCATCGAACCCGGGACCCTGGCGCTGTGAAGCAAGTGTTAACCACTGTGCATTGAGACCAGCGCCCGAATCGTGCATTGAGACCGACGAAGCACTGGTGTTGCAGACGTTTCGGAGCCCAGTCCCGGAGGGAAATGGTGTCCTGTCGGCCATCGGGGTGTTCAACAAACGTGTAGTGGGAGTTTGAGTGCAGGACCAGGACCCTCTCTACCTGGGGGTTTGTCTTATTTGTCCAGACGTGCTTCCGAAGGAGGACAGGGCCCTGTGTCCTCAACCAGGATGGAAGCGAGGTCCTCGTGGTAGTTCCCTTAGGGAAGACAGATAAGTGATCATGAGTAGTCTGGTTTGTGGCCATACAAAGGAGGGACCTAATAGCATGGAGCGCATCGGGGAGGACCTCCTGCCAGTGGGAGGTCGGGAGATTCCTGGACCATAGGGTCAGTAGGACGGTCTTCCAGACTGTCGCGTTCTGCCTCTACACCTGCCCATTCCCCTTGGGGTTATAGCTGGTAGTCCTGCTCGAGGCGATGCCCTTGCCGAGCAGGTACTGATGCAGTTTGTCGCTCATGAAGGACGAACCCCTGCCACTGTGGACATAGCTGGGGAAACCGAACAGGGTGAAGACGCTGTGCAGGGCTCTGATAACCGTGGGGGTGGTCATATCGGGGCATGGGCTGGCAAACGGGAAACGGGAGAACTCGTGTATAATATTAAGAAAGTAGATGTTACGGTTGTTCGAAGGGAGGGGCCCTTTGAAATCAATACTCAGGCGTTCAAAGGGCCGGGATGCCTTTACCAGGTGGGCCTTATCTGGTCTTTAGAAGTGCGGTTTACACTCCGCGCAGATCGGGTAATTCCTGGTGACGGCTTTAACCTCCTCGGTGGAGAAGGGCAGATTGCGGGCCTTGATGTAGTGGGCGAGCCGGGTGACCTCCGGATGGCAGAGGTCATTGTGGATAGCCTGTAGTCGGTCGTCTTGTGCGCTGGCGCATGTGCTGTGGGACAGGGCATCTGGGGGCTCATTGAGCTTCCCAGGACGATATACTATATCGTAATTATAGGTGGAGCTCCATAATTATAGCTCTCGGTTTTGTCAGTAGACATGTTGAGATTACCAGAGGCATTCGACTACTGTCTCAGTATGATAGTTTGGTGAGGTGGGGTGTCAACGTGACTGAAATTGTTAGGCTATTGAAGTCTTCAAGCAGGTTAAAATAGCCCCTGCTAAAATAACAGGGAAGAATTACAGGTGAACATGTTTTTGCGAGTATCCTGCGCCAGTCCCGGGGCTAAAGTCCTTCCTCCCTATGGTCACTTAACAAATTTGTGTTCCCGTCACAGAGTTCCCCCACAACAGGATTTCCGATGTTGGGAGTGGGAGGGCACAGCTTCACATGGAAATCTCAAAGGACATGCTGTCCGATGTGATTCAGTTCCCAGATGTTGTTCCAGGCGACACTGATGAGAGTATAAATTCTGGAAATTTATCCTCACCCGTTTAGTTAGACGCAATGCCATTGTCAGCATTAGCACAGCACCATGCACTGTTGGAAATAACTTCCAGCTCACAGTTCTCTCAAAATGTAATAGTGATGTTCATAATGTTCAGCTGGAGATAATGCAATGTACTTTAACTGTGAATTACAATAACAAATATAATACTATCCATTCATAAAGGTATTAAACATAGATAGATGTGGATTGATGAAGGTTTTATTAAGGATGGCATTTTTGAACCAGGGTTCGGAAATTGAGGAGCCCTAATGATTTAAATCCAAGCAAACTACAGTTGATTGATGTCCAGATGATGAGCTGTTAATAAGTAGGCTGGAATTATATGGATGAGGGGGGGATAGGTCAACACGACTATCTGCAGCAATAAATCTCTGTGGATTTGATTCATTCACAATCCCTGCCCAGCTATTTTGGTTCTTGCCAGCGCTTAACGCAGGATATTTGAAAATGTAATAGTCCAAAAGCGACTGAAATGGAGCTCGCAGAGAATAGAGGGTGCACAATCTGTTTCCATAGCGACGGCTGTCTGAAGGTTCCTGGTGTGGGAGGCAGTGCCGCCCGGCCCACACAGTGGAGTGGAGCACACAGGGAGCATACCGGCGGTGTCTCAACGCGTGTGACATCACTGACCTTGACAATGCTGGGAGAATGACAGGATAGCAAAATGGCCAACTGGGTTGGCGGAGATCACCTTCCTTTATTGTTCCTGAAACAACAGGCATTAGGAAAAGAACGTTGACTCTGTCCTGGGGCTTTTTAAAAAGTCACTCAACAAGTTGTGGCTGAGGTGCTTTCTTATTAACGTAAGAGCAAATTACTGCTGATGCTGGAATCTGAAACGAGAAAAGGACCCTCCTTTTGTCTTTCTGTGATGCACTATCAATTACGACGAGACGAGAGTAGAGTGCAATCGAGGCTTTATTACGAAGAGATGTGTAGCCTCCCACAGCTGCTGCCGAAATGGCTGCAGCTCGGAGAGCCCACACATTTATACTCCGTCTACTGGGCGGAGCCAGCAGGCAGGGATCTACCCCCGTACCTGTGGTACAGGAGCCTTACTGTATTACACCTCATATGCGATATATATACAATGGTGACGACCACATTCACCCCCTGTTAAAAAAAGAGTCCAGCGGGGGTGGTGGAAGACTATTTACATGCATATGTTAACATTTTAGGAAAGGTTTAGAAATTCAGACGATCGGGTGCCTTGACCTTTCGTTGCGAGCGCCGCAGTCCCGGTGGCGATGCAGGCGTCGGTTTGGTCGCCGGTGACACCGGGAGCGTGTCGACCTCATCTTCATCCTCGGGTGGGACCAAGGGGAGGACGGATCGTCCTGGAGCGGGGGCTGTGGTGAGGTGCGCTGGGGGAGGAGAGGGTGGCGCCGGGTCGGGGATGTGTGTGTGTGTGTGTGTGGAACTAGTTTTCCCCGAAGAAGTCGATTTAGTTTTCCCCGAAGAAGTCGAATCAATGTCATATTGTTAAGGTTAAGAAAAACAGGTTGACACTTTTGACTTACTTATGCTCAGGCAAAGTTCATTGGAAACACAGTGGCGAGTTGCTCGAGTGGACTTTGAAAGTTTCTGCTGACTACAGAAAAGCTGAGAGCCCTTGATATGTCTGGAGGCAGATTCCACAGTACCTCTTACTCTATGAGCAGGAAAGGAGGAGAAGGTCTATTATCCTGATATTACCCACAATATTGTGACAATAATCACTCTTTCGACCCTCCATGACAGACAGCAGGAAGGCTTCTTGGTGATTAAGGTATCCTCTCCACACATGGCTCATGACCCCTTTCAACCGACCCACCACATAAGGTCAGAGAGCCTTCAGCAAGGGCCCCACAGCCACATGTAACAGCATGGACCCAAGCTATCAGTGTATTAAAGCAGAAATGTTGCTGCCTGGATCACTGGAACAGAGTGTGTCCGTGTTTGTGATAGCGTGCTGCCTGGTAATTATCAGGGTCCAACCTCCACTTCCCAAGATCTGGAGTCCGTCTTGGGGATGGAACAAGAGGAGGTAGGGGGTCAGTTATATCAGTTGGATGAATGGCCGATTTGCGATGCAGAGGTTCAATTCCCACACCTGCTGAGGTTATTCATGAAGGCCCTGCCTTCTTCATTTTGCCCCTCGTCTGAGGTGTGGTGACCTCACCAGACCAGGGGCTGGTTTAGCTCACTGGGCTAAATCGCTGGCTTTTAAAGCAGACCAAGCAGGCCAGCAGCACGGTTCGATTCCCGTACCAGCCTCCCGGACAGGCGCCGGAATGTGGCGACTAGGGGCTTTTCACAGTAACTTTATTGAAGTCTACTCGTGACAATAAGCGATTTTCATTTTTCATTTCATTTCTCAGACTAAATCACCACCAGTCAGGTCATAGAATCCTTACAGCGTAGAGGGAGGCCATTCAGTCCATCTAGTTTGCACCGACTCTTCGGAAGGTATCAGAAGGAAGAAAAGCCTATATTGCTCTGGACTGCGGCATCATTTATGTTCAAATTATTTGAATGAGCTGATATGGACTCCTCACTGTTATTGTCTCTACTTTGTTCCACACGCACCATCCCCCCCCCCCCCCCCCCCCCCACCATGGACCCTGGTCAGTTTCATTCTGGTGAATGGAAGGAATGTCCTTGATGAGGAAGTGAATTTGTGAATATGATGGTTGGCTGGATGTCTGCAGGGAGGGGGTTTGGTGCTGGTGATGGGAAGTTAGAAATGCTACAAGCCTGTACTCGAATGATGATTGCCTGGATGCGAGTGCCTCTTACTGGCGCCTCTGTCAATTTTCAGTGCTGGGAGACCTCCTATTGGCCCTTATCCATCATCCTAATTGGACAGCAAATGCGCCACTTGACCGTTCATTGCCTATTGTTTTGAAAATCACGTTGGGAGTCAGGCGTCAACGTGACGCAAGATCGGGACTCAGAAATACTCTTCATGTTGGGGTCCCGACCCAGAGAGCAGAAATTCAGCCTGCCAAGTCTGAACCAGGAATTGTGAGTTAGAACATTGAATTGAACGTGAAACCAGCTCAGGAAAGCAAAATAGTGGAAGAGAAAGATGGAATTGAGAGTGACAGAGAAAGAAAGGAGGCAGGGAAAAGAGTAAAACAAAGGTTTTACGGTGCTAATTTAAAAGGAGGTCTGATGGCACAGTGGGCAGCACCTCTGTCCCTGGACATGAAGCTGTAGGTGGAAATCATGTTACAGGGCTTGATGGCCACATAACAAGGCCAAGCAGGTTAATTAAGAATGGGAGAATTTCCTGATCAGCCATCCTGCAAAGGACAACAGCAAACCACTGCCAAGAATACTCATGGGCCCATCTAATGGAAGTCCATGATCCGAACGCCCCCTTATGGTATGGTGCCTGAAGGAGGTGGAATAATGAAAATCTGAAGGAATGTGACATCACTCTTACAAAAGTCCAGCCAGTTTGTTTATCTGTAATTAAGATTTGCCACCCAGTAAACCTGCAAATGTAGTGACAGTCCCCAAGGACTAGAGGCTGCTTTCCCCTTTGAGGGCTGACTGGTGGTGATTTAGTCTGAGGGTCACCACACTTCAAGCAAGAGGCAAGGTTGAGAATAACCTCAGCCAGTACAGTAATTGAACCTGCACTGTTGGTGTCGCTCCATATCATGAACCAGCCCATCCAGCCAATTGAACTAACCGACCCCATTAAAACTGTACTTACACTGGAATTGACAAATCCTAACTCTCCCCAGTAGGGTTTGTGGTAAAATAGCCAATGGCCTGAATCTTAGGCCTGACACAGAATTGGATGCTTTAACTCAGGATTGGACGTTTTAAATTCAATCACAGCTAGAACTATGGACAGGCTTGATGGGAATTCAAATGTCCAAGTTTGAATATGCTGGACCGAGGCAGACAGCCTGGATAAGTCTGGACTTGTCCTGTAAAGAGGAGATTGGAGATAATCCATTCAGATAGATTGATTGGTGTGGATTGCCCAGATGCAGCCAGACTTTCTGGCACCTATATTTGCTCGGTTAAAGGGAGTCATTAGCCATGTGTAGAGTAATTAAAAAGGAGCAGAGTGGCAATCCGACTGTGTCTGCCACTCCACGGCCCAGTGTATTACTCACCTAAAATCATTTAATTACCCAGGCCAGGAGTACCTGGATGTCCGTCCAGGCCCTGGTGAGAAATGTACAATGGAGCAGCTCGAGGGGTCCTCCATGTGCAGGGCTACAGCGTCAGGGGCAGTGAGGCCATGCCACTGGTTTAGCACAGGGCTAAATAGCTGGCTTGTAAAGCAGACCAAGGCAGGCCAGCAGCATGGTTCAACTCCCGTACCAGTCTCCCTGAACAGGCGCCGGAATGTGGTGACTAGGGGCTTTTCACAGTAACTTCATTTGAAGCCTACTTGTGACAATAAGCGATTCTCATTTTCATTTTAAAGGCCCAGGTCAATGCTCTGGGGACATGGGTTCGATTCCCACCACAGCAGCTGGTGGAATTTAAATACAATTAATTAAAAAGAAAATCTGGAGTGGCAAGTTAATCTCAGCCATGATAACCATTAAACTGCCTTTGATTACTAATATCCTTGTGGGAAGGAAATCTGCCTTCCTTACCTGGCCTGGTCTAAAACTGCAGAATTGTGCTTATCTCTTAATTGTGCTCAAAGATTGAGCTCAACAGTAAATACGCAAGAGGCACATAAAATTCAGCCACGGACTGGTAAAATGAGCAAACATGTTTATAGATGATATTTAAGACAGAGAAGTGTGAAATGATAAATTGTATAGAATCCTTACAGTGCAGAAGCCCATTGAGTCTGCACCAACCCTCCCAAAGAGCACACTAGCTAGGCCCCGCCCCTGCCATATCCCCGTAACACCACCTAAACTCTACAGGACACTACAGGGCAATTTAGCATGGCCAATCCACCTAACCTACACATCTTTGGACTGTGAGAGGAAACGGAAGCACCCGGAGAAAACTCACGCTGACACAGGGAGACAGTCTGCAAGGCCGGAATCGAACCCGGGTCCCTGGCCCTGTGAGGCAACAGTGCTAACCACAGTGTTGCCCCCCCAAAGACATTTGTTAATCAGATGGGTTTTTGAACAATCGGTGATAGCTTCTCTGTTATTGAGAGTAGCTTTAAACCTCCGGATTTATTAATTGATTTAAATTCCACTAGCTGCTGTGGTGGGATTTGAACCCCTGTTTCCAAAGCATTAGCCCAGGTCTCTGGATTACTAGTCCAGTGACATTACCGCTACACCACTGTCACCCCATTTCAGAGCAAGACTGAACAAACTGCAATTTTGAAGGGGGTTCAGGAACAAATGGATATGTGGGTGCATACACAGGTCTTTGAAGGTGACAGGACAAGTTAAAATGACTGTTAAAAAAGGTATGCGTGTTCTGTGCTAAATAAAGGCATCGAGTACAGAAACAAAGCAGTCATGCTCAGCCTTTTTGTGAAATGCTGCTTATGTTCTAACCGGATTATTGTGTTCAGTTCTGGCCACCACTCTTTATAAAGGATGCCAAAGCCTTGGAGACAATGCAGAGGCGTTTTACTTCTATGATACAAGGGATGAAATACTTCAGTTACATGGAGAGATGAGAGAAACTAGGATTGTTCTCCTTGGAGCTGGGAAGCAGTGCTTTGATATAAGTTTTCAAAACCATGAATTGTTTTGACAGAGCAAACAAGGAGAAACTATTCCCAGTAGCAGAAATGTCAGTAACCAAAGGATACAGATTTAATATAAATGAAAAAAGAATCAGAGGCAACATGAGATAAAAAATATATTTTATGCAGTGGGTTGTTATGATCTGGCGGTGGAAGCAGGTTCAAAAATACCTTGTGTAGTAGTCACCACTGATGTATGTATTGTATATAGAGGATGTCGATGTAGGTGCTTTATGGTAAGGCCCCTGTACTACAGGTACGGGGGTTGTTCCCTGCCTGCTGGCTCCGCCCAGTAGGCAGAGTATAAATATGTGTGCTCCCCATACAACAGCCATTTCACCAGCTGCTGTAGGAGGCCACACATCTTAGTGTAATAAAGCCTCGATTACATCGAACTCTCATCTTTGTGTAATTGATCGTGCATCAATTTCACCTCCTGTTAAAAAATTGAGTTTGGCGGGGTGGTGGAGAACTATATACAGAAAGATGTGTTTTAAAAGTACAGATAAAATGACAAATTCCGGTGGTCCAGAGCCTTGATCTGTCGTCGAGAGCGCCGCCATGTTGGCGGCGACTCCGGCGTCGGTTTGGTCTTCGGTGACTCCAGGGGCGTGTCGAAATCCTCTTCATCACCGGGTGTGGGCAGGAGGAGGACGGATTGTCCTGGAGCGGGGCTGCGGTTTGGTGCTCCGGGGGAGGGGAGGGTGGCGCCGAGTCGGGGGTGTGTCTGTGTGGAACCAGCTGTGTCAGATCCCTGAGGGAGACTGTGTCTTGGCGGCCGTGGGGGTATGCTACGTAGGCGTACTGCGGGTTGGCGTGAAGGAGCTGTACCCTCTCAACCAACGGGTCTGCCTTGTGGAGTCGAACATGTCTACAGAGGAGAATGGGTCCTGGACCTGCCAGCCATGTCGGGAGCAAACCCCGGAGGTGGACGTCCTAGGGAAGGCAAAGAGACGTTCATGGGGGGTTTCATTAGGAGCGACCGAATGGAGTGAAGGCGTCGGGGAGGACTCCTGCCAGTGGAAGGCCGGGAGATTCTTGGACTGTAGGCCAGCTGGACGGCCTTCCAGACCGTCCCATTCTCCCGCTCCCACCTGCCCGTTTCCCCCGGGGGTTGTAGCTGGCCGTCCTGATCAAGGCAATACCCTGTTGAGCAGGAACTGACGCAGCTCATCGTTCATGAATGAGGAGCCCCTCTCGCTGTGGACGTATGCGCGGGAGCCGAATAGAGCGAAGATGGCGTTGAGTGCTTTGATGGCGGTGGCAGACGTCATATCGGAGCATAGGATGGCGAAGGGGAATCTGGAGTATTCATCGACCACACTGAGAAAGTACGTGTTATGGTCGGTGGAGGGGAGGGGCCCCTTGAAGTCCATGCTGAGGCATTCAAAAGGGCGGGAGGCCTTCACCAGGCGCGCACGGTCTGGCCAGTAGAAGTGCGACTTACACTCTGCACAGACCTGGCAGTCTTTGGTGATTGCTCTGACTTCCTCGATGGAGTAGGGCAGATTGCGGGCCTTGATGAAATGGTCAAAACGTGTGATCCCGAGGTGACAGAGGTTTTCGTGCAGAGTCCGGAGTCGATCCACCTGTGCGCTGGCACATGTACCTTGGGATAGGCCATCGGGGGGCTCGTTGAGCTTACCGGGACGATACAAATCTCGTAGTTGTAAGTGGAGAGCTCGATCCTCCACCTCAAGATTTTATCGTTTTTGATCTTACCCCGCTGTGTGTTATTAAACATGAAGGCAACCGACCGTTGGTCAATGAGGAGACTGAATCTCCTGTCGGCCAGGTAATGCCTCCAATGCCGCACAGCTTCAAAGATGGTTTGGGCCTACTTTTTCGACGGAGGAATGCCTAATTCATAGGCATGTAGGGTGCGGGAAAAGAATACCCGGGCCTGCCCGCCTGGCTGAGGGTGGCGGCCCGAGCGACGTCTGATGCATCGCTCTCGACTTGGAACGGTAACGTCTCGTCGACCGCGTGCATTGCGGCCTTGGCGATGTCGGCCTTGATACGGTTGAAGGTCTGATGAGCCTCGGCCGTCAGGGGAAAAACAGTGGATTGAATGAGTGGGTGGGCCTTGTCCGCGTAGTTTGGGTCCCACTGGGCGTAATAAGAAAAGAACCCCAGGCATCGTTTGAGGGCCTTGGGGCAGATGGGGGAGAGGGAGTTCCATGAGGGGGCCGCATGCGATCGGGGTCGGGCCCCAGAACTCCGTTCTGGACCACATAGCCCAGGATGTCTAAGCGGTTTAATGCTGAACACGCACTTCTCCTTGTTGTAGGTCAGGTTGAGGAGAGTGGCGGTGTGGAGAAATTTGGCAATGTTGGCGTCATGGTCCTGCTGATCGTGGCCGCAGATGGTGACATTGTCCAGGTACGGGAAAGTGGCCCGCAGTCCGTACTGGTCAACCATTCGGTCCATCTCCCATTGGAAGACTGAGACCCTGTTTGTGACGCCAAAGGGAACCCGAAGAAAGTGATAAAGGCGGCCATCTGCCTCGAAGGCAGTGTATGGGCGGTCCACCTTGCGGATGGGGAGCTGGTGGTAGGCAGATTTCAGGTCCACTGTCGAGAAGACCCGGTACTGTGCAATCTGATTGACCATATCAGATATGCGTGGGAGGGGGGTACGCGTCGAGCTGTGTGTACCGGTTGATGGTCTGACTCTAGTCAACGACCATCCTGTGTTTCTCCCAGTTTTCACAAATACCACTTGGGCTCTCCAGGGGCTGTTGCTGGCCTTGATGATGCCTTCCCGAAGCAGTCGCTGGGCTTCAGACCTGATGAAGGTCCTATCCTAGGCGCAGAGGTTGGGAAGGACGTAGAGGCGGAAGCTGCTGAACTCCACGCCTTCGACAGTGAGAGTGGCGATGCAGTACCCCAGGATCGCCACGGAGTGGGATCCGGAGGCCAGGGAGATTCTCTGGTTAGCGGGGGTGTACCGCGAGAGAGCAGCGCTTACGATATTGGGGTGAATGAAGCTCTCGGTGCTCTCGGAGTCCAGCGGGCAGGAGATCTCGTGCCCATTGACCTTCACTTTGGTTGAAGGAGTTGCAAGGTTGTGTGGACGAGACTGGTCAATCGTGACCGAGGCGAGACGCGGATGGTCATTGGCGGTTGCAGGCGACGAGCGGTCGGGTGAGGTGGCCGGGGGGCATGGGTCCTGGGTCAGGTAAGATGGCGGCGCCCACTGGCCGCACGTGTCATGTGGAAAACAAGATGGCGGCACCCATTAGTCCTTAGGGGAACACGATGGTGCGCCCATGGGCCGCATGCGTTGCGAGTCGGGCAAGATGGCGGCGCCCACGGGCCGCATGTGGTCCAAGGAGGGGAATATTGCGGCACCCACTGGCCACACGTGGGAGGTGCCGGAACACTAGCGGCGACTGAGCGGGCCTGACACACCGCTGCAAAGTGTCCCTTCTTGCCACAGGCCTCACAGAGGGCGCTCCGGGCCGGGCAGCGCTGTTGGGGGTGTTTGGACTGCCCACAGAAGTAACATTTGGGTCCCCTGGGGTTGGTTGGCTGCCACGCGGCGCAGGCCAACCCCACGTTGGCTGAGGGCGGTCACTGATGGGATCCACAATGGAGCGGCCGTCTGTGGAGTCCACGATGCACAGGGAGGGTGGGCCGCACGGTCGGGGTCGTAAGCCTGGATGTTGCGTGAAGCGACCGTAAGTGAGAGCGCTAACGTTTTGGTTTCGTCGAGGTCGAGCATGGCCCCTTCTAAGAGGCACTGGCGGATGTAATCGGACCCTATGCCCGTAACAAATGCGTCTCTCATGAGCAGTTTCAAGTGTTCTGTGGCCGAAACGGCCTGACAGTCACAGTCTCTAACTAGGGGAACCAGGGCACGCCAGAAATCTTCCACTGACTCACCAGGAAATTAACGGCGCGTGGAGAGGAGGTGCCTGGCATAGGGTGTGTTTGGCCGCTGAGCGCAGTTTTCCTTTAGTAGCGACATGGCTTCTGCGTAGGCCGGCACATCCTGGATAAGTGGAAAGACGTTGGAGCTCAGCCCGTGTAAAGGATCTGGCTCTTCTGTGCTTCTGCGATTGGGTCTGACGCAGATCCGATGTGTGCTTCGAAACAGGCTAGCCAATGTTCAAAGTCTTTTTGGTGTTGTCTGCTTGCGGATGCAGCTGCAGGCGATCCGGCTTGATGCGGAGGTCCATCTTCTGAAAACTTAGTGTAATAAATTGATGCACGATGAATTACACAAAGACGAGCGTTGGATGCAATCGAGGCTTTATTACACTAAGATGTGTGGCCTCCTACAGCAGCTGGCGAAATGGCTGCTGTATGGGGAGCACACATATTTATACTCCGCCTACTGGGCAGAGCAAGCAGGCAGGGAACTACCCTCGTACCTGTAGTACAGGGGCCTTACCATAAAGCAACCTACATCAACATCCTCTATATACAATATATACATCAGTGGTGACTACCACACCTTGCAACGGTAAGTTGAAGTGGAAGAACTTACAGTGCTGTGGGGGAAGAGTAGGCGAGCACCATTAGTTGGATAGCTCTGTCAAAGAAAATTGCACAAGAACGATTGGCCGAATGGCCCCTCCTCCTATTCTATAGAAACATGGGGTGGGGTTTTACAATCCTGTCATGGTGGGGGCAGGGCAGCAAACTGCAGAGAGTGATTCAAAAGTCTGTTGGCTCCGACGGGACTGCGGATTCCGCCAATGGGAGCTGGAAAATTACACCCATGAGGTGGCTACTTTCCAATCTCCATGCCAATTAGTCTATAACTGGTCCAAAAATGACACAAGACGATTCCCAGTACTGGAGCTCTTTCAGAACCAAGAAAACATGCTGAGTACCGACAGCAGGCTGCACAGGAACAGGCCCTTTGGCCCTCCAAGCCTGCGTTGACCATGCTGCCTGTCTAATCTGAAACCTTCTACACTTCCGGGGTCTGTTTCCCTCTATTCCCATCCTATTCATGTATTGCCAAGATGCTCCTTACACGTCACCATCGTACCTGCTTCCAACCCCCTCCTCCGGCAGGGAGTTCCAGGCACCCACTACCCTCTGTGTAAAAAACTTCCCTTCCTCTAAACGTTGTCCCTCGCACCTTAAACCTATGTCCCCTAGTAATTGACTCTTCAACTGGGAAAAAGCTGCTGACTGTCCACTCTGTCCCATGCCTCTCATAATTTTGTTGACTTCTATCAGGTCGCACCCTCAACCTCCATCGTTCAAAGCAAGTTTATCCAAACTCTCCTCAAAGCTAATGCTTTCCATACCAGACAACATCCTGGTAAACCTCTTCTGTACCCTCTCTCTCTCTCTCTATGGGCTATGTCTATTTGCCATGCAAGGAGGTTGGACTAGATTTCTGATTGGTCCCCTTGGAGGACAAGACTCACCAGTTTATCCGGAATGCATAATTTGATTGTAAAGTGTTGAATAATTCAAATTCTCCACAATGTGAGATTTTCTCAGAGGGCTGATGTTGCAGTATGACTGTGGAAGGTACAAATCATGGGAGAAATATGATATACTGCAATACACAATGCAAAACTGTAGTTATACTTCTGATGGTCCTCTTATCTAGTGTTCTGCGATTGTAATTATTTGTGTCCTTGGCAGGTGAGATAAGAGATTTTATACTCCAGTTGGTGGGTTATTTACTCTTTGCAGTTATTGTACTCCTTCTCAAAGTGCAAATGCACAATGAAAGCATTACGGTCAAGGCTACAATTCAAAGCAGAAAAATTAGTTCAAATCGAACAATTGGCCCATGGATGTAGCGCAGTGACAGGCAAGTCTTGAGGTACAGCACACCCAGCAAACCCCTCCATTGCCTCCCGTCTGACTGGCCCTCAGTGCATTCATATCGATGAGAAGCCTGTCCTTCCCTCTGCCTGGTCTGTTTTTGTTAAAACAAATTTTCAATCAAGAGGCAAGTTAGCGTGGCCAATCCACCTACCCTGCACATCTTTGGGTTGGGGGAGGGGTGAGAACACACAGGTGAGGGGAGAATGTGCAAATCCACATGGGACAGTAACCCAGGGCCGGGATTAAACTCAGCTCCTCGGCATCGTGAGGCAGTAGTGCTAACCACTGCACCGCCCACACGCCTTTGCCCGGTCTGTTTAAATGAGTCGGATGCCCTGTACGAACCTTTGGTGCATCCACATGGGAAGAAGCCCTTCCGCTGTCAGGGGCGTGTCATATACTTCCTGCGCCCTGACCACTTGACAGTTCATCAGGACAAACCCTTCATTCCAAATGGTCGCTGAAAGCTGAGGAACTGGGCTTCATTAATATACTGGGCCGTGGAGTGGCAGACACAGGCTGATTGCCACTTTGCTCCCTTTTAATTACCCAGGCCGGAGTGCTGCATCACCTTGCTTGGATGTCCGTCCTGGCCTGGTGAGAAGAGAAAATGGTCAATATTTATCCACCAAAACCACATTTGGAAACAGATTACCTCATCAGTATTACACTGTTCCTTGTGGGTGCGTTTCGGGTTTAACTAGTCACCACCTTTTCTCCACCTCACAGTGATGACACTTCAACAGCACTTTCTTGTCTGTGACGTACTTGTGGACCATCTTGAGGTTGCGCAATTTGTTCTCTAAACGAAAGTTTTCTTTTGTTCTGTGGGATAATATAATCCTTTTGAAGTAGCAGAGGCACAACATAGTTGGATCAAAAAGCTGACAAGATCGAGCATTGCCCTATCTGCTGCCTCAGGTTTCCTCACAAATGTGATTTGCATTATCAATATAATCCAGATTTTATTACTCATGTTTTATTGGTTCTTGTTAACTAAATTAAGGGGGGAAAATGTAATTGCATTGAGAACTAATTGAACCAAGGCGCTTCTAATTTGCCTTGGTATTAAATGTTACAAGGCATTTGAATACTGCATCGCTGTTGATTTTCCAGGTGAGCTGAGTGTAAGTAATTTTCACAGCTGATGGTACATAGTAATAAAATTAAATGAATCAACACGAGTTCAGTGACTCGTTGAAAATAGATTTGAGCCTATATTAGAGCTGGGCTTTAACATGAGAACATAAGAAATAGGATCTGCAATACGCCATGTGGCTGTGCGAACCAGCCCTATCATCAGTAAGATCATGCCTGATCTTCCAGTTCACCTCCTACCTCCTTACGGACATACGAATTAGAAGCAGGATCAGGCCACTCGGCCCTTCAAGGCTGTTCCGCCATTGAATAAGACCGTGGCTAATCTGATTGTAACGTCAACCCCACATTCCTGCCTACCCCCATAACCTGTCACCCCTTTGTTCATCAAGATTCAATCCACCTTTGCCTTCAAAATATTCAGATTCTCCTTCCACTGCCTTTTGACGAAAGGAGTTCCAAAGATTCACGAGAAAAAACTCTCCTATTTCAGTCTTAAACGGGTGACCCCTTATTTATAAGCCTCGAGTACTAGAGGAAACATTCTCTCCACATCGATCCTGTCAAGACACTTCATAATCTTATATGTTTCAATCAAGGCACCTCTCATTCGTCTAAACTTCAACAGAAACAGGCCTACCCAACCTTTCCTCGTACCTTTCCAGGTATTGATCCAGTAGACCTTCTTGGTATTGCTCTTTCTCAGAATTACATATTTCCTTAAATGAGGAGACCGATACTGTACACAATACTCCATATGTGACCTCACCATTGCCCTGCACAACTTTTGAATCAATTCCAGTCCCAATAAATAACAAAATTCAATTAGTTTTCCAAATTACCGGATGTACCTGTACAATAACCTTTTGTGATTCACGCACTAGGACATCCAGATCTCTCTGCATCTCATGGCTCTGCAATTTCTCATCATTTGATTTGATTTGATTTGATTTATTGTCACATGTACCGAAGTACACTGAAAAGTATTTTTCTGCGGCCGAGGGAACGTACACAGTACGTACATAGTAGACAAAAAAAGAATAATCAACAGAGTACATTGACAAATGTACATCGACAAACAGTGATTAGTTACACTGCGGAACAAGGGGCCAAACAAAGCAAATCCATGAGCAAGAGCAGCATTGGGCGTCGTTAATACTGTTCTTACAGGCAACAGATCAGTCCGAGAAAGAATATGATTATTGTTTATTCTTCCTGCCAAAATGGAGAATTTCACATTTTCCCACATTATACTCCATAGAACGCATAGACTCCCTCCAGTGCAGAAGGAGGTCATTCGGCACAATGAGTCTGCACCGACCGCCTGAAAGAGCATTCTACCTAGGCCCACACTCCTGCCCTATCCCAGTCACCTCCCGCATTGATCATGGCCAATCCACCTAACCTGCACATCTTTGGACCTCCATTTGCCAGAGTTTTGCCCACTCACTTAACCTATCTATATCCTTTTACTGTCTCCTTATGTCCTCTTCACAACTCACTTTTCTACCTATCTTTGTGTCCAGTAAGAAGTCTTACAACACCAGGTTAAAGTCCAACATGTTTGTTTCAAACACTAGCTTTCGGAGCATTGCTCCTTCCTCAGGTGAAGGAAGGAGCAGTGCTCCGAAAACTAGTGTTTGAAACAAACATGTTGGACTTTAACCTGGTGTTGTAAGACTTCTTACTGTGCTCACCCCAGTCCAATGCCGGCATCTCCACATCATATCTTTGTGTCATCAGCAAATTTAGCAACCGCACCTTCAGTACCTTCATCCATGCCATTGATATAAATCGTAAAGAATTGAGGTCCCAGCACTGGTCCCTGAGGCACATCATTCATCTTGCCAACCAGAAAAATACCCATTTTTGCCGACACTATCCGCTTCCTGCCAACCAATCTTCAATCCATACCAATATGTTTCCCCCTACATTGTGAGCTATTATTTTGCACAATAACCTTTGATGAAACTTATCAAATACTTTCTGAAAATCTAAGTACAGTACATCCACTGGTTCCCCTTTATCCACAGCACTCGTTCAATGAATTCCAACAAATTAGTCAAACATGATTTCTGTTTCATAGAACCATATTGATTCTGCCTGATGACAATGAATTCATCTGTGTGCTCTGCTTTAAAGTCTTTAAAAAGAGCTTCTCATGTTTTCCCTGTGACAGGTGTATGTGGCTCACTAGAACACCGGCCCCAACATGTGTCCCAATTGGTTCATCCCAGTTTCCCCCGTGCGAGTGTCAGTGCCCCATGAACAGAACCCACTTCTTCCCGTACACCAGTCTTTGATCACACATTCAGCTCTCTCACCTTACTCTGCCCTACATGTGGCTCAGTAGTAATCCAGGAAGTAATTACCTTGAGGTTTTGCTTAATTTGGTGTCGTCGCTCCTCATCCTGACTCTGCAGAACCTTTCTCATTGTGACTATGTCCGTTGGTACCTACATGAACCACGACAGCAGGGCCCATCTTCCTCCTACTTGCAAGTTCCTCTCCAGCCCGGAGAAGGTATCCCGAATCCTGGTACTGGCAGGCAACTCAGACATCTGGACTCTGGCTATTTGCTGCTGAGGACATTGTTATCCCCCTCACTGTACTGTCCCCTACTACCACTATGTTCCGTTTTGCTCCCCCACCTGAATGGCTTCTTGTACCACGGTGCCATGGTCCGGTCAGCTCATCCACCCTGCAGTCCCGCACTCTCATCCAAACCAGCTGGGAGAACCTCAACCTGTCAGATAATTGCAGAGGTCGAGGCTCTGCAGACCTGCCCTCTGGGTCCCTTACCGTGCCATCACTCATAGTCATACCCTCCTGACCCTGACCACTGAACAAATCAGATGACCCTAACATTGGGGGTGTGACGGACTCCTGGTACAAAGTGTCCAGGCAACTCTCCCCCCCTCCCTGATGCATTGCAGTGTCTGCAGCTCAGCCTCCATCTCAATGACCTCTGAGCCGGAGCTCAGAGGTACCCTGGCAGTGCCACCTGGGTGCCATCTGGCATTGCAAGGTGCACAGGTGCACTGCCAGCTGGCATAAGCACTGCCAAAGTAGTCAAGCTGGCATTTTAGTGGCACGATCTTGCTGGTGTTGCCCAGCATGGGGTGTTTGTTGTTTCGGGCTGGGGGAGAGGTCAGGATGCTTTTGGGGCCATGGAGATTGGGATGCCATTTAAAAATGGCGTCCCACTCTCTCATTACAATAGGGTGTTCCGGCGAGCGGAGCTCCCCATTGTAAACAACAGAGAGTTCCCTATCAGCCCCTATTCAACACGAGTCGCATTGAATAGCCATGTGTTTCTCGGCACTGCGAGAGCCGGGAAACACACGGATAAACGCGCTCGTCCCCGTGGAACTTGTTCCCTTTTGGGAAGATCGCACCCATACACCCTTAATCTCACATTCTCTCACACACACACACTCACACATTCACACTCTCACAAACATGCACTCTCTAACCCATTTTTTCACACACACCCACTCTCATTCTCTCTCACATACTCTCTCGCACACACACACTCTCTCTCTCCCACACGCTCACTTTCTCACACACACACTCTCCCACATGCTACCTTTCTCACACACACTCACTTTCTCCACATGCTCACTCTTTCTCACACACACAAGCGCTCTCACTCTCACACACACTCTCTTCCACTCTTTCTTTCTCTCACACACACACTCTCTCACAAACACACTATACACACAAAATCTCTCTCGCCCACACACTCACTCTCTCTCTCCCTGACACACACACTCCCACACACTCACTCTCTCTCTCACATACACACGCACGCCCATGACACAGTTTATATGGTTCGCTGCCTGGCCAAACGGGGCATCCGTGACCTCACAGAGCAGTGCTTTGTAAGATGTCACACAAGTCCCGCTCGAGGCCTGGAATGATCCTGAGGTGTAGAAGTTCAGGGCTGACCATGACGGTCACCGCAAGTGGGCAGCCTCCTTCTCCACGAGGTGCCAAGTCCACGAGGACATGGTACAGGAGCCGCACCGTCCCCTTGTTGAGGTGGAGACTCCTGCAGCACATGCTGTCCGTCATCTGTTTGAAAGATCAGTGTCGACTGTACACCTTGGGCTGTCGCTGGCCTCCCCCTCTGGGTTCCTCCGTGGCCTAATGGGCAGCCGGATTCTCAGGATGTGTGTACATGGGCAGCCACCTCGAGCCTATTCGAGGCTGCTGCCGCCGTCTTCACTGGCGTCTGGCACTGTGAGGGCAGCATTCGCGTTGGTTCAGGCGATCACTCAACCCGTGTAATATCTGTGAGGAATTGGAGAGGGTGAGAGATGGACTGCGCACCAGCGGTGTCTTCCCCCCTGGGACACTCCATTCCCCCATTGCTCCCCCCCCTTCTCTCCCCCCACATGCCCTGCCATCCAACATGCCCTGCCCACGCACTCCCTGCCGCAGCGGGCAACCCTGGTCACCAGACCCCAAACACCCGCATGTGACGATACCTGGTCCCCTCCCCGGTGCACACACCCACCCTCTGGTCGTGGAAAGGTCCAAGTGCTGGGGCCCAGCCCCTGGGTGTTCGGACATTGCCCTCTGTGTTCATGGTGTTGCCTCCTGCAGTGTTCAGCACAGTGTCCTGGCATCACGGTCTAATTGGGATGCGAGGCAATAACTCCCACATGCTACATTGCTTGGCCACTCATGGGGATCTACTTGGGAGCTGTGAAGTGCTCACTTAACTACGATTGCCAATTCCCTATTAGCAATAGCCTTCAGCCTCACGGCCAAAGGCCTCCATGGTCAGTGGGGGTTATGGATGATCTGTGAGACTGACAGGCAGGGGCTGAGTTTCCCCCCTTATGGGTACACACAATCCAGGGGGTGGCATGGTAGAACCACGGACGCTGAGACATCCACCCCCTCCTCACCCTACTCACAGCCCAGGGGTGACCCTCCCCGCTGATGGCGGCCACCCCGCCCCCACAACCCAGGCTAGCCCCCACCTTTCCTGAGCACTTGGGAAACCCCAGTGCTCCCGGGCTCTTTGCCTAGAAGCGAAGATGGCTACGCACCTCCTCGGATCCCCACAGCAGCCATTCCTTCAGCTTGACATTTTTCATTTTTAGAAAGGTGTACTAAATGGCGCCCACGTGACCACTTGCTGGGAGGCGGTTAGATCACAGGAGGCCGTTAGGTAGGGGCACACACATTTACTCTCTCGCTCACACACAGCCACTCTTTCTCTTTCGCGCACCTGCTCACTCTCTCTCACCCACACATTTTACTCCAGCAAACATGGTGGAAAACGGCCTCCGATCCTCCTTTTGGCTGGGGGCTAGCATGTTGGCAGGTTGGTGGACCCGGCTCTAGCTGCTGACACGGCCCTGAGAATTGCTGGGTCCGTGGCCGTGCATGCGCATGGCGGCAGTCTGCAGCGGCTGCGCCGTGCGACACAGCGGAGGCCGCTCGCGAACCCGGCCCGCAAATAGTGTTCCCCCTTTGGCCAGTCTGCGCGCCCCGGACCACCCCCCCCACAGTGCCCCAGCCCCTAATAAAGTCCCTTCTGCCCACGGATCGGCCCTCCTGACTGTGGCGGTGCTGGACTGAGTCCGCAGCCACGATGCCGAGTTCCCAACGGATGAGAAACCACACGCAACCGATGCCGTCGGGAACTTGGCCGGTCGGGGGCAGAACAGCGAGCTCAGGCAATGTCCTGAGGCCATCGATATGTCGCTGAGTACGCCGCTTTGGAGGGGGTGGAGCATCGCAAAAGCGGCTCCACCCACGGTCGGTTGGGAATTTTATTCTCTGGCCGATCGCCGAATGCGATTTTGGTGTCGGTGACCGGAGAATCCAGCCCACTCTGTCTCACACACACACACACACACTCTCTCGTGCACACACACACACACACTCTCGCACAAACAATTCTCGCACACACACACTTTGGACACGATTTCACGGTCTCGATGCTGAAATTGCGTTTCGGCGATCGGCCGCGAGAATCCACACTGGCGCCGAAATCGGGGTGGTGCTGCTTTTACAATGCTTCACCCCTCCAAAACGGCATACTCTAAGAGTACGCCGCATGCATTATGGACGGCCTCAGGACGGTACCTGAGGCCCTCTCCCTGATGTTCCAGCCCTGACGGGCCGAGTTCCCGACGGCGTGGGTCTCTCATGCTATAGTTTGTCGGTAACTCGGCGTGGTGGCTACGGACTGAGTCCAGCGCCTCCACAGTTGGGGAGAGCTGATCTGTGGGCATGGGGGGGGGGGGCTTTGCCAGGGACTGAGGCCCCCGGTGGGGGGTAGTCGGGGTGGAGGGCCTGGCCAAAGGGGGGCCCTATTTGGCAGGTCAGGTCTGCCACCACGGCCGCGCCATGTTGCACGGCCCTGCAGACCGCCTCCATGTGCATGTGCGGCTACAGACCCCGGGCAATTCGACGGCCCCGTATTCTGCAGCTAGAGCCGGATGCTCTACGCTACCTGCACACATACACACTCTTGCACACACTCACTCTCTCACAGCACACTCTCACACATGCACTCTCTCAAACATTAACACACACGCACTCTCTCAAACATTAACACACTTGCACACACTCTCGCACACACACTCTCTCACACACACACTCACACACACACACTCTCTTGCATACACACAGTCTCACACACACACTCTCACACACATGCACTCTCTCAAACACTAACACACTCACTTGCAAACATACACACTCTTGCACACACTCACAACACACTCTCTCTTGCATACACACGCTCTCGCACACACTCTAATACACGCACACTCTCAAACATTAACACACTCACTTGCACATATCCTCGCGCACACTCACACACACTCTCTCACATGCACTCACACACACGTGGCGCGATTCTCCGCTCCCGCGCGGCATCGGGAAGGCCGTTGTGAACTCGGCCGAGTTTCACAACGGCGTCGGAGGCCGCTCCTCGCACCCTATTCACCCCCCCCCCCCCCCCCCCCAAGGGACTAGAAGCGCCGTTGTGAGAAACTCGGCCGCCGGGCATTGAAAGCGGCATGCTGAGAATGATGCGACGGCGGCGCCTAAGTGACGCCAGCCGCGCATGGGCAGGTTGGCCGGCTCCAACCCGCGCCATGCGCGGTGCGTCTTCCCCTCCGCTCCCGTAAGACATGGCAGCTTGATCTTGCAGGGCGGCGGAGGGGAAAGAGTGCGTCCCTTGGAGACGCCGGCCCGACGATCGGTGGGCACCGATCGCGGGCCAGTCCCCTCCCGAGCACGGCCGTGGTGCTCACTCCCCTCTCCGCTCTTCAAAAGCCACAAACGAACCTTTGGCGCCATGTTCATGACGGCAGCGACCAGGTGTGGTTGCTGCCGGCGTGAACAGGTCGGGAACGTCAGGGCCGCTTGGCCCATCGGGCCAGAGAATTGGCGGCCGCCGTAAAAACGGCGAGCGCCGATTCTCTGAGCGGGGGGGGGGGGGGGGGGGGGGGGGTGGAATCGTGGGGGGGTTCCAGGGCGGTGTGTCATAATTCGCCCGGCCCTCCCGCAATTCTCCCACCCGGCGTGGGGAGCAGAGAATCGTGCCACACTCTCTTGCATACACACACTCTCGCACACACACTCTCACACACGCGCACTCTCTCAAACACTAACACACTCACTTGCTCACACACACTCTCGCACACACACTCTCTCACACACACTCTCTCGCACACACACGGTCCCTGGCACACACACTCCTGCACAAATGCATTCTCTCTCACACACTCACCAATCAGCTTTTTCCCTCATCCCAACCTCAGACTCCACAGTGTCTCTCCACCAGGCCTTGCAGCCAGTGTCTTAGTGCCCCACCCATGCTCCCCCCCCAACATCTGGCCCCCCGTGCCCGGTCCCCCGCAGTCTCTCCTCTCTTCACCAGTGAGCATCTCAGCAAAAAATGCTGCAGCGGAACGGCTTGTGATTGGAGGAGAAACCCTTACAGAATCTCCAACTTCACTTGCCTGTCTGATCAATGTTTTGCACAGTGGATCTGGGGAGCACATAGAATGGCTTCAGGGCTCAGAATCTGGCCTGTGGTCTGTGTGTTGGACAAGCCTGCTCTCGTGCATATCAGCCGAGTCTAATCAATCTCCTCTGATATTATAATCCTCTCATCTGAGGTGCCAGTCTAGTGAATCTTCATTGCACTCCTGCTAAAACAATAATATTCTTTGTAACCTTCTCTTCTTCCCATTCACCAGAGGTACATTCCTAGGTTCCTACTGAGAACAGCTGATTTTAATTTGACGGGCAGGTAGGGATGAGGGCTGAATGGGGTATGGGGGGAGGGGTGAAATGCTCAACCCTTGAGATTCACCCACACCTCATTTATAGGCTCTGTCTCTGCAGCCCACCTTAAGCCAATGAGAATGATGCAGTGTGGCATATTTAAGGGCTCATTTTGAGTCTCAACACATGTCATCCCATTCAGAAGAGCCCAGCAAATTTAGCTTTGTGGTGGAGTTGGCCACTGATGGAGAGTGCAATTCTGTTATAAACATAGATTAAAATTGACAGGATAAAACCCAAATTGTTGAGAGTTGGATCTCTGACATTGTCACATTAGCACAGCAAAGGACATACAACACAGAAACAAGGCATTCAACTCAACCGGCCAAGCCAGTGTTAATGTTTCACTGGAGCCTCCTCCTTGTTTTATCTTAACTGATTCTACCATCATAAACCTCCATTCCCTTCTCTCTCATATACTTGTTCAGCTTCTGCTTAGATTGGCTTTTACACTCCCTGTGCTAGTGTAATGATATGTATATTGACTGGGATGTGAAGAGTTAACAAGTTAATGATAATGCTTCTCACCACTAGAGGGAACCACAGAACAGTCATATATACATCATGTGGCTTGGATTCTGAGAGTCACGAGTTAGGAGGAGCTGGAAGAGTGTCAGCAATTGTACTTGAGAAAGTCTGTTAGAGATAGCATAGTTTAATACAGAAACCTTCTACTTTAGGAATGAGCTAGTTTTGTAATTTGTTAGTTTTTTTTGTTAACAAAGCTTGTCCTCTTTATTCAACACTACGCTTCCAAGCCATCCAAAATAGAAAAATACAACATGCTACCACAAGTGGACAACTTTAAAATAGAGAACACAAACACCAGCGAGTTCCACATTCTCACCACTCTCTGGCTAAAGAATTTCTTCTGAATTCCCGATTGGATTTCTTGGTGACCGTCTTAAATTGATTTCCTCGAGCTGTGCTGTTCCCCACAAGAGGAAACATTTACTCTACATCCATTCTAACAAAGCCTTTCGTAATTTAAAGATCTTCATGAGATCACCCCTCGAGGGACAAGAATCTGCCTGTCAATCCTTTCCTGATACATATACCCACATATATCTGCTATCATCTGAGATGTATGCTGTGGCGACCTTTGACGGAAACAGGACAATAAGGGAAAATGTTTGATTTCATTAAAGCGTCTATGGAATCTGTAATTGTTTTTAAGAATGTTTGAAAAGGATTTTTAAGCATCCATTGTAAAGAGATCAAATGTATTCTTAGACATTAAGAACTACTTGTCTATGTGATCTGGCAACCCTTGACCTGGAAGCAGTGTCAACAGGCAGAGAGCTCTGACCAGAAGCTGTGTGACTGGCAGACACAAAAGGAGAGCTCTGGGCAGAAGATGAGCAGCACACAAGATGCAGACAGAAAGAGATAGCAGAGTCAGAGGAACATAGAACTTGTTTGTGAGGTGAAGCCAGCAAAACCTCCATGAAATGGCTGGTTTTCTGTTTGGCAATAAGAAGGAAAATACAATTCCAGAAGCTCTTGGAGAAGCGGTGTATGAGTGAGCTAAAAGAGACTGAATTCGACAGGTGGTATGAATATCTGAGGTGTATAAAAGAGGTGAGAGTTTGTATCAGAGGACCAAATGTGAACTGGGTAGTGTTGGTTGGCCAAGGAACACTGGAAAAGCTATGCCACCCAGATTGACGCGATCAGAGTGAGAGAGGATTCATAGATAGGCACCTTGTCAGTGTTAACCACATCCGGGGATGTCAGATGGAATATGCCTGCTGGTGAATACAACACAATAATAATAATAATCTTTAGTGTCACAAGTAGCTTACATTAACACTGCAATGAAGTTACTGTGAAAAGCCCCTAGTTGCCACATTCCGGCGCCTGTTCAGGTACATGGAGCGAGAATTCAGAATGTCCAAATACCTAACAGCACATCTTTGGGGACTTGTGGGAGGAAATCGGGGCACCCGGAGGAAACCCACGCAGACATGGGGAGAACGTGCAAACTCTGCACAGACAGTGACCCAAGCCAGCAATCGAACCTGGGACCCCGGAGCTGTGAAGCAACAGTGCTAACCACTGTGTTATCGTGCTGCCCGAAGACAGAATAAGTTGAGTTGGAGAGACGGTGAGATGATTGGTGCTGCCACATTTGAATAGGGAGTGACGTGGGTGATTACGGTTGCGTATGACAGAGCTTTGTTGTGTCTGCTCTGCAAAGTGAAATGTACCTTTGTATTTGTGTCTAATTTGCCTGTTAAAATATGTTTACTTGTTGTTTCTGATTTATGTTAAGTAAAGGCTACAAAAAAATGGGATCTTGTTGGACATGTCTTCATTCAGTAAATTAGATTTTTTGGGTTACGGTTCCCTGCATGGGGATGATAATAAATCCATGAATTTCTGCGGTGATTTTCTGATGTTGAATGGAAGCAAATATGAAATTTCTCATCCGATCGATTGGGACGCTGATGATATCCGCCAAGATACAACTCATCTGAAATGACGTGAGGATTAAAATGCTGGGATGCATATATAATTCAGAATTAAGTTGGCCATTTAGTATGAACTGTGAGGGAAGAATGAAAGGACACGTGCGAAAGACCAGGCCACCAGTGACTGGAGATTCGTCTGGTTTGTTCCTCTTGCAGCAGAGTGCATGACAAAACAACCAATTCAGAAAATGCAATTAATGCTCATTGACTATCTCCTCCAGATAGAGCTGGTTAAGAATCTGTTTGGGAGTGGGAACGAAGGTTATATTAGACCGAGATGATTAAATAATCCATGGACCACATTGATTTCTCTGCAGCTGGCAGTGTTGGGGAGTAACATTAAACTTTGGCCCAAAGCAGGTCTGGCGTTGGATGTATGACCGGTTTCAGCCTTGAACCTGGTCTGAATTTGATCAGTGAGCTGTGGGAATATCATGCAGTGCCTGCTGCAACAGAGCTGACCATGCATCAGGCACGAGGTGTTCATTTGTAACATGAAGATGAAATCAAAGTTCTGCAGCCGGTGTCAGGCGTCAACTTGCATCTTTGAACAGCCTCCCGCCAGCTTTGCGCACTGGGCCTTGGGTGCCTATTTACAAACCTGGCTGGAGGGGGGAGTCTCCATCCCGCCAGACACCCCTTTCCTGGTGCAGCGCTCCCCCTCTGGCAATGGGACCCTCCTTCCCGGCAGCTGGCCAATGAGGTTTCCCATTGTGGCCATCCCCACGCCGTCGGGAAATCCGTGGGCGTGAGTGCGCTGCCGGCAAAGCGGAGGATCCCGTCGACGGAGAATCCAGCCCGAGAGCTTTGGCGTCAATGGGCTGACCAAGGCATCTTTAATAAGGACATGGGGGGCTCACACCAAGTAAAATAAGAAACAAAGTTTATCTACACCAGAAAAGGGGTACGGCGGGACAGAGTATCCGTCCCCTCCTGTGTCAATTTTCAGCCAGGTTTTAAAATAGGTACCCAGCTGTGTGGCATCGTAGATCCCTACCAGGTTCCTGCGGACGTCAGTGCTTCCTGGCCGACCTTATGGGTTAATTGAGATACCCTGCCCTAACGGGGGAGATCATACTCCACAAGGAACACGGGGGAGACAAGCATTCCCACCTCGTAGGTTCCATGTGGGATATTATGTTCCTCCTCACCTCCCACAAAATCCGAAGACCCCCTCGACGAGCAATGAGGTGGAGAAGGAGGAGCAGGCGGAGGATGTCGGGGTCTTTTCGGCTCTGGCAAATCATCATGGAACTGATGCACCGGATCAGTCTGACTCTCGCTGGTGAACAACGTCTGCAGTAGACATCGTGGTGGATGATCGTCAGGAGGCGGCAGAACAGAGTTTGCTTCTGAGACCCCAGTGGTCTGCATCTCCATTTCGCAGTCAGAAGACACATTGTCAGGTATATCGGTGTCGAGAGAGTGACTGGAGGTGTCACAGCAGGCTGGTCCAGCAATGGAGCCGGAGGATCCAGGACAGGCTTCATCCGAGGCACTTTACCAGGGAGCAACCTCCGTGAGCGAATGTCATCCAGGTGCCATCTCAGGAGTTGGCCCTGGACCCGAACTTGGTAAGAGATTGGCCCTTTTTACAGACGGCAATCTCAGATAGCCAGCGTGCACTGTTGTTGAAGTTGCGAGTAAACACAGCATTGTCAGGTGCGAAGCGTTGAAGAGGTCAAGGTCCTTGCAAATATTGGTTGCAGTGCACCTTTCCACCGAAGTTCGGTAGAATCAAACTAAATGATGTATGAAGCCTATGACCCATTAACATCTCCGTGCGGTGTGGGCCTGTATGAGAACAAACATCTTGCCAGTCTTGTGTCCATCGAGCCAGATGTCTGTTTCTTGAGCTCCCGTTTAACCGTCTGCCAAACCATTCAAAAATGGATGGTATCGGGCAGTGCGGATGTGGCAAAGCCCGTTGCTTTTCAAAAAAGTAGCAAATTCTTTGCTTGGGAAAGAGGCCCCATTATTGGTCACAAGTACCTCCAGGATTCTGTGGGTAGAAAAGGAAATGCGCAATAATTCAGTGGTCGCCCGGGAAGTGCCATTTTGTGGACCTGCCGCCACTTTGAGCGGTTGTCCACGAGGATGAGAAATATTACACCTAAGAAGTGACTGGTGAAGTCCATATGCACGTGAGCACAAGGGCCCCTGGCCACTCCCAAGGCTGCTGGGGTGCTGCCGCAGGGAGCTTCTGGTGCTCTTGACAGACGGAGCACTCCTGGGACAACGACTCAATATCCGTTTCCAACCCTGGCCACCAGACGGAGCAGTTCCTCGCCAGGATCCTCATTTTGGACAATTTGAGATGTCCGCTGTGAAGTTCCTTCAACGTGATTGCTTGGCCTTTCACTGGGACAACAACTCTGGTGCCCCACGAGAGCATACAGCTCTGACAATTTGGAGATAAAAATGTTCAACTCCCCTGGTAGCTGTCACTGCTGCCCACCGTATAGCACCAGCTGATGCACTTTTGCCAGCACAAGGGTGGTTTGCATCCAGTCACGAACACACGAGACAGGCAAGGAGTCCATGAAATTCCGGACAGCATTTACTTCGTCCGCTGTAGTGGGTATGCAGATTCGATCTGCATGCGGAAGACGGCTCAACGCATCCGCATGTGCAATCTGGGTCCCTGGGCAGGGCTCAAAAGAGTATTTGTAAGCAGTCAATAACAAAGCCCAGCCCTGGATCCTCACAGATTCTATTGACTGAATCATCTCGTCTTCACGGAAGAGGACAAGCAATAGCTTGTGATCGGAGATGATAAAAAAATGGCGGACATAGGCGTATAGATGAAATCGCTTTACACTGAATACGGTCGCCACACCTTCATTTTCAATCTGGGTATATTTTCTCTCGGCCGCAGCCAATGTCCAGGAGGCGAAAATGATGGACGGTCATGGCCTTTGCTCATCAGATGAGGCAGAATTGTGCCAATGCCATACGTTGAAGAGTTTTGAAGAGTCAGAATTGGTCAACACTCTGAAGTGAACAACCGCAACTTCACCTTTTTAAACACCACATCCTGGGCCTGGCCCCAAGCCCAAGTAGCTTGTGGAGGAGGGCTAAGATGGTAGCCATACTTGGAATAAAGCGGCAATTGTAATTAACTCATCCAAGGAAAGAGCGAAGTTCTGTGGCATCTCGCAGAGTGGGGCCCATTTTGATCACCTGTACCTTCTCGGCGATCGGGTGTTGCCGTGACGCCCCACCCGATGTCCCAAATACACCGATTATTTTGCGTGAAACACGCACTATGGCTCAGGCGAACCCCTATTTGGAAAACTGCTTCCAACACCGCCTCAAGGTTCTGCAAATATTCTTGGTCCATGATTAACACATTGTCCAAGTAAACCGCAAAGCATGGCAGACCACAAAGGATGTTCTCCATGACACGCTGGAAGACTGCGCACGCTGAATATACTCCGAACGGGAGCCGGATGCACTCAGAGTCCCTTGTGTGTATTAATTGTGATGTACTTGCAGGAGGAATTATTGAGCTCCAGTTGTCGATAAGTATTGCACATGTCCGATTTCCTGAATGCATAGCCACCTGTACAAATCCTCGATACGCAGTAAAGGGGAACCGTCAATCTCGAAGCTGTGCTCTCTGTCTCTGGAGAGGTGGGCTGTCTTAACCGGCTTCTTATGGGGACCACCAGCACCGCCCAATCAGTGAAGCCCACAGGCGGAATGATGTCCAAACTTTCTAAACGCCTAAGTTTGATCTTAATCTTCGCCACTAGAGCACAGAAAACCAGCCGAGCATGAAAACATTGGGGCTGGGGTTCTGGGTCCACCTGGAGTTTGGCCAGTAATAGTATCCAAACCAGGTTGGAAAACCTTTGGGAATTTGTTCAGTACGTACACAGACTACCAGAACCCACTTGGAGGATATGCTGCCAATCCAACTGCAGCCTGTGTAGCTAATCACAGCCCAACAGGCTAGGGCCGCTTCCTTTCATAACAATGAGAGGAAGGCACACTGAATGGTGCCCGTAAAGTAATGGAGTGAGGATTGGCCCCACGATATTCAGCCATTCCCCTGTATAAGTGGCCAAACGAGCCACCATGTCTCCAGAGACAAAGTATACACTTGTTATTTGATAAGATTAAAAGTGCTCTGTGCCACCACAGAAATGGCTTCTCCCGTATCCAGCCCCATTTTCGAGCGTATGACCATTCACTTCTATCGGAATGCGAATAGGTGCCACACAGGGTGCTGGCAAACTGTTCAATTGCACCTCATCCTCATCCTCTGTCTCTACTGGGTCATCCAGATGTAAGGCCTGTCCCCTACCTTGACCAGAGCACCTGGACCTTTGGCCCTCCTGCTGCTTGTGGGTACACCTAGACCAGTGTCTACACGTTGCACTGGGCTGGAATCGCCTTCAGACGAGTCTGGTGACATTCCATGTCCTAGCGGCCGGCTCTTCACCCAGGGGCCAGAGTTGCAGCAGCGTTTGGTCCATGCCACAGGGGTACCATGTGAGGGACAACGCCCCAAGGTGTTCACCTCAATCTCTTATATCTCTTGGACGCCACATTCTGTACTTTCTTGGGACCGGGAGATCTGTAATGCCTATTGAAAAGTTAGAGAGACTTTGCACAGAGTTTTGTTAATACTATTAATACCACAGACCAAACAACCATAGAACACATCGGACAAAACAGTTCCATTCTCACAAAACCCCCGAGATATGAACTCGGTGACAGACTCACAAGAGGACCCCTCTGCCATATTAAACCGATATCGTTAAATGATTATCGACCGGGTCGGGTTGAAGTCTTGCGCCACAAGTGTCACGAGCTGATTGAAAGTTTGTGTATCTGGCCTCGCCGGGTACGTGAGACTGTGGATCACTCCGAACGTATGCGGTCGACAGAGCATCAATAGTATGACTGTCTGGCACTCGTTCTCCATGATATTGATGGCCCAGAAGAAATAATGCATTCATTCAGTGTATTGGTTCCAGTCTTTAACACCAGCGTCGAATGCATCTAACCGCCCAAACAGAGAAAGTTAACCAAAGAAATCCAAACCTGAGTCATGAAAATCACGCAGGCGGCTCAGTTGAGTAGGCCACAACATCGACCCCAAACCAGTTTACACCTCATCGCCAATTTAATAAGGACACAGGGATTCCGAACCAAGAAATATAAGACACAATGTTTTATTTGCACAAACAATATGAACACTACCTGATAGATCCTTATCAGGTTCCTGCTGTGTTGGTGCTTTATTGGCAGATCTTATTGTCATAATATACACCAGTATATCATGGCGCAGACACACACTGATGGACACACACAGGGACCAATCAACATGTACAAACACATCAGCCAATCACCAGTTAGAATACACACATTATAAAGGCAGAGGGCACCACGGTTCCCGCTCATTCTGTGTGCTGCCTCTGAGTGTAACAGGAACTTATTCAGCCCAGCAGAGACTCACAACACGTGCTGAGAGAATCAACTGGTTCGGACAAGGCTTAGGGGCAAAATTCTCCGACCCCATGCAGGGTCAGAGAATCGCCCAGGGCCGGCGAAAATCCCACCCCCGCCGTGGCAGAAATTCTCCGCCACCCGAGCCCCGCCGCTGAGAGGCCTCTCCCGCCACCGTGGTTTCAACCACCTCTGGTGGCGGCGGGATTGGCGGCGTGAGCGGGCCCCCGGGGTCCTGGGGGGGTGCGGGGCGATCGGACCCCGGGGGGGGTGCCCCCACGGTGGACAAGCCCGCGATCTTGGCCCACCGATCGGCGGGCGGGCCAGTGCCATGGGGGCACTCTTTTTCCTCCGCCACCGCCACGGCCTCCACCATGGCGGAGGCGGAAGAGAATCCCCCAGCGCGCATGTGCCGGTGGTGATGTCAGTGGCAGCTGACGCACCAGCACATGCGCGAACCGGCGAAGGCCTTTTGGCCAGCCCCAGCGCCGGGCGGCGGGCATCAAAGGCCGCTGCCGCCGGTTTTGGCGCCACTCAGCATGGCGTCAACCACTCCGGTGCGGGCCTAGCCCCCAAAGGTGCGGAGAATTCTGCATCTTTGGGGAGGCCCGACGCCGTAGTGGTTGGCGCCACTCCGCTACGCCTGAACCCCCCGCCCCGCCGGGTAAGGTAGAATCCCGGCCTAGGTCTCCAGTTCAAGTTAGCATTATTTAGACCCATAGTCATCGTGTGTTAGTTAGTTAGAAGTAGTTAATAAAATTGAGTTGAGCCTTCGTCAGTGTTGGAAGTGTCTGTTCATCTCTCCAACCTACACAAGCCAACACATCATGATACCAGGAGTTGAGGAATGCTTGCACTTCTGAGACCTACCCTTCAGTGATCTGCCTTCCACCAGTCTCCAGCCATCCTACAGAATGGACTCCGTTCGCCTGCCGCCGCCTCTCCGCATTGCAGGAAATCTGGGCTCCAACTGGAACCTTTTCAAACAGCGCTTCCAGCTGTACCTCGAAGCCAGGGACCTGGAAGCTGCCTCGGACGCACGTAAGATTGCTCTCTTCCTCTTCACAGCCGGTGGCCACGCTCTGCACATTTACAACTCGCTCACCTTCGATGAGGGGGAGGACAGATCGAAGTTCAAGACCATAATTCTGAAGTTCAACAGCCACTGCGCAGTCGAGGTCAACGAGAGCTTCGAGAGATACATGTTTCAGCAGCCAACTCAGGGGAAGGACGAGCCTTTCCAGTAATTGTATACCCCACTTCTGGCGGAGAACTCATACTCCACCAGGAGCACAGGGAAGACAAGCATTCCCAGCCTGTAGGTTTCACGTGGAATATTATAGCGTCCACCCAATTTACCTCTGCCAGTCGGCTGGAGCAAGGTGTTGGTATGTGGGTGGATTGGAGTCCTTGAGGGGCCGAATCATTATCTGGCCTGTAGATAAAGTACACTTCAAACTTTTCCCTTTCCATGTTTTGTTGTTTTTCAGTGATCTACCCATCAATCACGCCCTCCCGTGTCTTGTGTAGATGACAAACTCATTCCCAGGGTCTCATTCATATTCCTTTAATAATCTCCATGTAGTTTTTTCTATTTTTTTTAAACTCAATTGTTCATTGAGTTTCAATTGAATTCTCGATCCGTTCCACCCATAGCTCTTGACTTCAGCTCATCCCAATCCTTCACTCCTTGTTTTGTCAGTCCAATTGTGGCTCAACTCTGAATCAGACTCCCCTTGACTTTTATAGCCTCACTGAATTCAAATCACTTTTGTGCGTTAGCCTGATTCACGTATTCTCTCCCTAGCCATTCATAATTAAGATCCTTCAACTCCAAAGCAGCTCACAACAACACTGTGTTAACTATCTTTTAACACAGTGCCTGGAGACTCCTCTTTCCACTGTACATTTTAACACAGCTTGGAGTCACTGTTGAGCTAGACTTGGTATTCCGTTTCTTACATTATTAATTAGCAGAAACAGATTCTTGTAACACTTTGACCTTCACGTTCCAATGTAATCCCTGGAATTAATTTGACAGAGTTGGATTTAAATGTTAACATCGGGTGAGAAACTATTCTGCCACACGTGGAACCTGTATCGAATATGTATTTTGTGCAATCACTTTTCTATGGGACAAAGAGAAACCTGATCACTACTAACAGCTGGTATTTCTCTAAACTATCATGCACCTTATTTGCTCAGAGTAACACATGTCTTTTTGAATATGTGATAATCTTCATATGATCACTTTTTTGTATGAATGAAACAAAAATACAGTAGCGTTACACAAGAGCGTTAAGGGTATACCTAGAGCCATCAAACTTTACAGAATTGTTAGTTAAAAGAGGCTTTCTACTCCGGGTACAGTTAACAAACTGTGAAATTGTTAATATAGCAGTCACCACAGCCACATTAACAAGTTATCCACGGCAGCGAGGTGGCAGTGTGTGTTAGCACAGCTGCCTCCCAGCGCCCGGGTTCAATTCCTGCCTTGGGTGACTGTCTGTGTGGAGTTTGCACTTTCTCCCCGTGCATGCGTGGGTTTCCTCTGGGTGCTCCGGTTTCTTCCCACAGTCCAAAGAAGTGCATGTTACGTGGATTGGCCCAGCTAAATTCTCCCTTAGTGTCCAAAAGATTAGGTGGGGTGATGGGGAGGCTTGGGCTTAAATTGGGTGCTCTTTCCGAGAGCTGGGTCAGACTTGATGGGCCAAATGGCCTCCTTCTGCACTGGCGGGTTCTCTGATTCTATAAGGGACTATTGCTGCAGAATCCACAGAACTATAAGCCTGAGCTCAGGCCAGGAATATCTATATAATAGAATAATGTGAGTGAAGAATAGAGCAAGACCAAGACTGAAATTTTAAATTGGTTGTCTTATACTCCCAACAGTTCGCATCGTCAACTTCACATAAAAAAGAGTAGCTCTCTTACTCAGCATCACCAAGATCGAGTCCTTCACCAGCCCTTCCCCAGACAAGCACCTGCATCTCCAGTTATTGTTAATGATGGGAAGACTTTGGAAGTCATCAAACATTTCCCATATCTCAGTAGCTATATTTCCCTAAAGGTTATTGTTGAAGAAGAGGTCCAGTACAAAATCAGTTGCACAATGCAGCTTTCTAAAAATTGCACAATTTGGTCTTTGACAACAGAGATTTCCAGAAGGCTTCAGTCTACATTTCTGTCCCCACCCCTCTATATGGCAATGAGACATGGGTCACTTACAGGGCACGTCCAGGTGCTGCAGACTTCCCAGTAGCAGTGTCTCCACAGTGTGCTCAAAGTCAAGTGGGAAGACAGGTGACTGCGCTAGAGAGGGTGTAGAGGAGATTCACTAGGCTGTTGCCTGGGCTGGAGTGTTTCTGCTATGAAGAGGGGCTGGTTAAGCTGGGGTTGTTTTCTTTGGAGCAGAGTAGGCTGAGGGAGGACCTGATTGAGGTGCATAAAATTATGAGGGACATAGATAGTGTGGATAGGAAGGAACTTTTGCCCTTAGCAGAAGGGTCAATAACTTTTAAAAAATAAATTTAGAGTACCCAATTATTTTTTCCAATTAAGGGGCAATTTAGAGTGGCCAATCTACCTATCCTGCACATCTTTGGGTTGTGGGGGTGAAACCCCCGCAGACACGCGGAGAATGTGCAAACTCCACACGGACAGTGACCCAGGGCCCGGATTCGAACCCAGGTCCTCAGCTCCCTAGGCAGCAATGCTAACCACTGTGCCACCGTGCTGCCCAGAAGGATCAATAACTAGGGGGCATAGATTTAAGATCAGAGGCAGGAGATTTAGAGGGGATTTGAGGAAAAACCTCTTCGTCCAGAGGGTTGTGGGAATCTGGAACTCACTGTCTGAAATGATGGTATAGGTGGGAACCATCACAACACCTAGATGAACACTTGAAATGCCACAGCATACAAGGCTATGGACCAAGTGCTGGAAAATGGGATTAGAAGAGATAGGTGCTTGCTGGCTGGCACAGGCATGATGGACCTATTTCAAAGGACCTATTTCTGTGCTGTAAAACTCTATGACTAACACCAGCATCCTCACCGAAGCCAATTCCTCCAGCATCACATCCATGATGATGTGGAATCAGCTCTGCTGGTCAAGGCTCTGGATGCACATGCCAAATAATCAGCTCCCAAAGTGGACCACCTTTTCACAACTTTAGGGCGTCACCCAGTCTCAAGGAGGACAAAGGCCCTATTTTAATGATACTCTGATAGCCTCATTGAAATTGAGACAAATTGACATCAGGGCGTGGGGGAACCTACCACACACCATGCTTTGTGGTGGAGCCTCAACCAACAAACCACAAACTGACTGCATCAGCTCTGCTGCAGAGACAGATATGGTCGGAGAGGGATCAGAACCCTGGCTCGAAAACCCCAATTTCTCAGGATGACTCTTGTCCTCTCTGCCTAAAGTGTTGTGGCTCCAGGGTTGACTTGCACACACACCTGAGGACACACAATTCAGAAAACCTGACAGGCACTGTTGTGGGAAGACAAATGTTTAGGATTTAATAACAATAAACTATTACGAATCACAGTACTTATTCTAAAAGATTTTGAATCTATATAGTCTAGTACAGAATACTAAAGTAATTTTCACAAAGATTTAAAGGGCAGCATGGTAGCATAGTGGTTAGCACAATTGCTTCACAGCTCCAGGGTCCCAGGTTCAATTCCCAGCTTGGGTCACTGTCTGTGCGGAGTCTGCATGTTCTCCCCGTGTGTGCGTGGGTTTCCTCCGGGTGCTCTGGTTTCCTCCCACAGTCCAAAGATGCGCAGGTTAGGTGGAATGGCCATGCTAAATTGCCCTTAGTGTCCAAAATTGCCCTTAGCGTTGGGTGGGGTTACTGGGTTATGGGGATAGGGTGGAGGTGTTGACCTTGGGTAGGGTGCTCTTTCCAAGAGCCGGTGCAGACTCGATGGGCCGAATGGCCTCCTTCTGCACTGTAAATTCTATGAATGTCAGCTAAAAGCACCATTTACAGCAGTCGGTATAAGGGTCAGGCATGTTCCAGTTCCTGTGACCGTAACAACTTGTTCTAAAACACAATCAACAGCAGTCAGCATAGAAAGTTAACAAGCATGCTTTCCTAACTCGACCAAAGGACCAGACACACCTATCAGATCTGCCACCAAGTAGGATCATTAGGGAGGGATCCATAGAAAACTGAAGTACAGATAAGGGTAGGAAGCGCTCACTCTGCCTGGGTGTGCATAACTTGTTTAATGTACAATTTAAAACAGGAATGATATAATGTAAATAATATCCGTACATATGTAACCTACGTAACCAAATGCTGTATAAATGTGACCTGATTCTGTAAGGTGGGTGGCAGAGTCAGCTCTGGAGATCTATCTCTGAAGGTGGGTTCTCCCAACGTGTTGGTCAAGAAATGATCGTTCTGTGCATGAGAGTCCTCCAATTATTTTGTGGAAAAGAGAAAAAGCGATTTGAGAGGCTGATAAGATAAAAAAATTCAAAACAATGACATTTCCACATGTATGACTGCAGGATATTCCAAATATGGAGATATTGAACATATGACAGATGACAATTTGGCAGCCTGCTTTATATTGCACCTAATTTTCTTTCCCAGCTGTGCCAGAAAAGCAGCTCGCTGCGTGGCACATCATGGCCGTCGGAAGTCAGGAGACCCAGCTCCCGGGATCAACGCAATATTGCGCGATGTTGCGATCGCTTTTTGGCGAATCTGCACATTAGAGCGAGGCAGTAAGCCTTACTCAAATGTGCAGATTCCCGAGGTACCTGAGGCTTGGGGTTCAATCCCTTTGCCTCAGAAACCTTGGACGAGTGCCGTTTGGTACTGGTTCCCACAAACAGGGACCAGATGGAACAGCATTCATGGCGGCCTCCAGGGGTATCGCAGGTCCCAGCTGCATTCTCTTTGGGTAACGTAGTGCCTTGGCACTGCTGGTGCCACCTGGGTACCATGGCAATGCCAGCCTGACACATTGACAGTGCCACCTGGGGTCACCAGCTGGCATGGGCACTATCAGGGTGCCAGGTTGGTACTGCCAATGTGCCGAACTTGCACTTTTTGCATGTGCACAATCGGGCTGGGGTTGCCCAGTGTGGGTTGAAGGGGGTCGGGGGGGGGGGGTGCTATGGACCCTCCCATGTTGCATTTGGCAGGGGGGGGAGGAGTCAAGGATTCTTTTGGGGGCCTTGGGGATCGGGTCGCCATTTAAAAATGGTGTCTCTCGCTACAACAGGAGATCCGGAGAGCGGAGCTTCCCATTGTAAAAAATGGGTCTATGTGAGGCTTTGGACACACATTCCCCATTCAGGCCCATGTATTTCTCAACACTGCGAGTGCTGGGAAATACTCGGCTAATCGTGCTCGCTCGGTGACTTTGTTCCCTTTTGGGAAGATCACGCCCCAGATCTGGATTCTCCTGCTATACTCCTTTACATGGTCTGCGTCCTGCCGGTGGTGATCTTGCTTTGGACGGGGCGGAAGAATCTAACCCGCTGACTCCTATTTCTTTGGCAAGATCAATTACATCACCATTACGTTGCAAGTTCCAACTTCTTGCAGTTAGGAATGAAACAGCTGCCAGGAGCTGAGAGAATGAAATAACCACAGTGGTGGAATCCTGTACGAATAGAGATGCTTTGTTAAATATGTTTGCCTTGTGGAGCCCCATTACAGGCAACTATAAAGAGGGCAGCATTTGCCAGCACACATCAACGTTAAGGCATTCAATAATGCAAATCCGTGCTGCTCTGAAAGGTTGAATGGAGAACTCAATGATAATTACATACAGAATTTGACACTCTCGAGGTTGTGTGGCAGTTAAGCCAAGGCAGGTTGACACAGTCAAGTTCCTGGCAAGCTGCATGGGGCGGTGGTGATGGGGGAGGGGGCATGCCTTGCGGTATGCTGAATCTGTCATTCATTACAGTGACCCTGTCTCTGAAAGTCACAATGATAAAAGGATGTCCCCCATCAGTGGCTAAACACAGCATCGAGAAGGTAGAAAAAGGGCATCCATCATTATGAGGATTCATTGACCACCCTTGAATTGGCCTTGATACAGACAAGATGCCCAAAGCACTGGAGCAAATTAGCAGCGTGCGAACAAGAGTGAATAGACAGAAACAGGAGAAGGACAGGCTGCTGCTAATGATTCCTAACCAATTTTACGTTTATTTCTATGGGCACACATCATGCAAAACTATAGGGCTGGAATCTCCGTTCACCCAGCCACATTTGATTGCTGATGGCGGGATTCTCTCTTCAAGCCACTTGACAATGGGATTTTCCATTGAAGCCATCCCGCGTCACCAGGAAACCCATGGGCGGGGGTGCACTGCCAGTGGGAACAGAGAATCCTGACAGCCGGAGAATTCCGGCCATGGTCACTGATTTCTGATTACGCCCAGATTCTGATCTTAGGGAAGACTAAACCTGCTGATATGCAGTGACCCAAAATGTTTACAGTCAGAGTACAAGTGATACTGAAATCCTAAGCCTATTTCTTTTCGGTGATTACAGCATCCCCTATATACATCACGGTGAGAGTGTGTTCATGCCATGGTTGGACACACAACATGATGAGAAATACAGAAATATGGAGAAGTATCATCCCAACCTGAAAATATATTGTCATTCCTTCATCATTGTTCCTTGGTCAGAATCCTGGTACTTGTCACTTGACAGTACCATGGGAATGTCTTCACCTGCTGAGTTTCAGCAGTTGAAGGAGGACTAAAGCCTTCCCAAGGGCCAATGTGGATGGACAATAAGTGCCAGCCTCGCCAGTGATGCATTAATCCCAAGTTTAAGAACAAAATGAGGTGACATCCAATAATAGCCTGGATGAAGAGGAGCCACCAACTTCAGTTTGCGTAAGTGTTTGCACTGCTTGGATACCTGATTGTAATCGTTGTCTGTTACTTGCTTCTTGTTGATGGATATTTCTGTCTAAAGCTTCACTCCAGTGAGCTTCCTCCAAAGCTGCCTCATTATAATTCTTCACACTGATCGTAGTTCCACCAGGATTCAGACTTGCAGGGCTTTGTTACGAGGCATTGGAAAATTAATTTGAATAGAGATAAGCGTGAGTGGCAGAAAGATAAAGGATTCTCTGCATGGCTTGGATGATAGGAAGTGAAATAGGGCAGAGGACTGAAAGGATCTGAGGTAGAGATAGTCATAGTCATGGAGTCATTGAGGCATATTGGCAAAGAAATACAGAAACATAGAAAATAGGAGCGGCAGGAGGCTATTCGGGCCTGCTCCACCATTCATCATGATCATCCAACTCAATAGCCTGATCCTGCAATATCTAACTGCTTCTCAAAAACATTAGCAGTGTTTTGGCCTCAACTACTTTCTGTGGTAGCGAATTCCACAGGCTCACCATTCTCTGGGTGAGGAAATTTCTCCTCATTTCTGACCTAAATGGTTTGGCCCATATCCTCAGACTGTGTACTCCTGATTCTGGACACCCTCACCATCGGGAACATCTTTCTATTTGGCCCATCAATATCATATTGGCCCTCCTTTCTCCTGCTCCATTTCTGTAATCCTACAAGTTCATTTCCCTCCTGTGTCCATCCAGTTTGCTTTTGAAACCATTGATCATGTCTGCGTTCATCACCCTGACAAGCAGTGAGTTCCAGGTCATCCACGGCAGGGCAGCACGGTAGCATGGTGGTTAGCATAAATGCTTCACAGCTCCAGGGTCCCAGGTTCAATTCCCGGCTGGGTCACTGTCTGTGCGGAGTCTGCACGTCCTCCCCGTTTGTGTGTGGGTTTCCTCCGGGTGCTCCGGTTTCCTCCCATAGTCCAAAGATGTGCGGGTTAGGTGGATTGGCCATGCTAAATTGCCCTTAGTGTCAAAGTAAGGTTAATTGGGGGGGGGGTTACTGGTATAGGGTGGATATGTTAGGCTTGAGTAGGGTGATCATTGCTCGGCACAACATCGAGGGCCGAAGGGCCTGTTCTGTGCTGTACTGTTCTATGTTCTATTATCACCCACTGATTAAAAACTTCCTCCACACAACCCGAACTGTATTTTGGGCCCAAAATCTTAAACTGGTAACCTTGAGTGCCTGTATCATTGGCTAATAAGGACAACTTCTCTTTGTCAACCTTACCTAAATCTGGAATAACCTTCTGACTGTGCTTATCATGACATCCAATGTGAGAACAGAGCCTTCATCTGACTGAGGAAAGGAGTATTTGGAGGATCAAAGCTGAGCAAAGATCATTGTTTACTGGACACCAGTGATCCCCGTGCTCTTTTATACTCTAGAGATTTGGACAACCAAAACAGGGACCTAATCATCATAATAATAATCTCTATTAGTGTCACAAGTAGCCTTACATTAATACTGCAATGAAGTTACTGTGAAAATCCCCTGGTCGCCACACTCCGGCACCTGTTTGGGTACATTGAAGGAGAATTCAGAATGTTCAAATTACCGAACAGCATGTCTTTCGGGACTTGTGGGAGGAAACCGGAGCACCTGGAGGATACCCATGCAAACATGGGGAGAACTTCCAGACTCCGCACAGACTGTGACCCAAGCAAGGAATCAAACCTGGGTCATGGGCGCTGTGAAGCAACCAGGCGAACTACTGTGCTACCGTGCCGCCCTATCAAAGCAATGGCGAAGACTCACCAGCCATATCTGGTAGTAGGAAAGGGAGGCCCATAGCAGTATCCTGTTCTAAGAAAAGTTGCCCAGAATCGAGGTGCTCATCGCTCGAACCCAGCTCCGTTGGGTGGGCCATGTTGTTTCTCAGTCTGACACCAGGCTCACAAAGCAGCTGCTTTTCTCGAAACCCGGCAGCAGACTCCCAGGAGGAATTGTTTCAGGTCCTGAACGCATTTCTCATCACCGCTGACCCGCGGGAGACCCTCGCTCCGGACCAATCAACTTGGAGAAAGCTTGGATGGGAAGGCATCAAATAAATCAAGAAGCCTTTGTCAGGAACGTGCAGACGTGAGGTTGTGGCATTTGGAGAGAGCGCACAAACCTCAGAACAACTCTAAGCACCACAAGTGGCAGAGTCTTCAGATCGTGCAGTGGATTTTTTAATCTCTCAGAGCATATCCAGCCCTGTGGAAGCAGGTCACCCTCAAGGTACTGCTTAAGAAGAAGAAGATAACCTTGTACACTTCTTATCATATCTCCCCTCAATCACCTTTACTCTGAGGAGAATTTTAAATTATTTTAAGTAGCAATGCTACTAATACGGGTATATAAATGGAAATCAAGGTTCTTTTTGGAGGGATAGAATTCAAAAGCAGGGGTATTATATTAAAGTTGTCCAGAGCCTTGGTTAGACCACACTTGTGTGGCATGGTGGCGCAGTGGTTAGCATTGTTGCCTCACAGCGCAAGGAACCCTCAATTACGGCCTTGGGTGACTGTGTGGATTTTGCGCATTCTTCCCATGTCTGCGTGGATTTCCTCCGTTTGCTCCAGATTCCTCCCACAGTCCAAAGATAGAAACAACGAAAATAGGAGCAGAAGGAGGCCATTCATCCCTTTGAGCCAGCACCGCCATTCATTATGATCATGGCTGATCATCCAACTCAATAGCATAATCCCACTCCCCCCCCGCTATCCTTTGATCCTCTTAGCCCCCAGTGCTATATCTAACTTGCTTCTTCAAAACATACAATAATTTTGCCTCAACTACATCCTGTTGTAACAAATTCCACGCTGACCATCTCTGGGTGAAGAAATTTCTCCTCATCTCATAGAACATAGAACAGTACAGCACAGAACAGGCCCTTCGGCCCTCAATGTTGTGCCGAGCCATGATCACCCTACTCAAACCCACGTATCCACCCTATACCTGTAACCCAACAACCCCCCCTTAACCTTACTTTTTTATTAGGACACTACGGGCAATTTAGCATGGCCAATCCACCTAACCCGCACATCTTTGGACTGTGGGAGGAAACCGGAGCACCCGGAGGAAACCCACGCACACAGGGGGAGGACGTGCAGACTCCACACAGACAGTGACCCAGCCGGGAATCGAACCTGGGACCCTGGAGCTGTGAAGCATTTATGCTAACCACCATGCTACCCTGCTGCCCCAATGAAAATCGCTTATTGTCACGAGTAGGCTTCAATGAAGTTACTGTGAAAAGCCCCTAGTCGCCACATTCCGGCGCCTGTCCGGGGAGACTGGTACGGGAATCGAACCGTGCTGCTGGCCTGCTTGGTCTGCTTTAAAAGCCAGCGATTTAGCCTTGTGAGCTAAACCAGCCCCATCTGTTGTCAGATTGTGACCCCTGGTTCTGGACTCCCCTACCATTGGGAATATCCTTCTTGCATCTACCCTGTCTGGTCCTGTCAGAATTTTATAGGTTTCTATGAGATCTCCTCTCATTCTTCTGAGCTCCAGCGAATATAATCATAATCAACTCAATCTCCCCTCATACGTCAGTCCCTCCATCCCTGGAATCAGTCTGGTAAACCTTCGCTGCACTTCCTCTATAGTAAGAATATTCTTCCTCGGCAAAGGAGACCAAAACTGCAGCACGGTAGCATAGTGGTTAGCACAATTGCTTCACAGCTCCAGGGTCCCAGGTTCGATTCCTGGCTTGGGTCACTGTCTGTGCAGAGTCTGCACGTTCTCTCCATGTGTGCGTGGGTTTCCTCCGGGTGCTCCGGTTTCCTCCCACAGTCCAAAGATGTGCAGGTTAGGTAGATTGGCCATGCTAAATTGCTCCTTAAGGTCCAAAATTGGCCTGAGTGTTGGGTGGGGTTACTGGGTTATGGGGGTAGGCTGGAGGTGTGGGCGTGGGTAGGATGCTCTTTCTAAGAGCCGGTGCAGACCCAATGGGCCAAATAACCTCCTTCTGCACTGTAAATTCTATGAAAAATATTATATGAAAGCTGCCATTGAACAACAATACTCTATCTACAATGTGCCAAGTGTGGCTTCACCAAGGCCCTGTATAATTGCAGCAAGACATCCGTACTCGAATCCTCTCGAAATGAAGGCCAGCATATCACTTGTTTTCTTTACCGCCTACTGTACCTGCATGCTTACCTTCAGTGATTGGTGTACGAGGACACCCAAGTCTTGTTGCACATTCCTATCTCCTGATGTATGGCCATTTCGATAATAGTCTGACTTTTCGTTTTTGCTACCTAAGTGGATAACCTCGCATTTATCAAACTTTTAATGCATCTGCCATTCACTTACCCACTCACTCAACTTGTCCAAATCACACTGAAGGATCTCTTCTGCATCCTTCTCCCAGCTCACCCTCCCACCCAAGTTGGTGTCATCTGCAAATTTGGAGATATTACATTTTGTTCCCTCATTTAAATCATATGAATAATCGGGGTCCTAGCACCGATCCCTCCGGTACCCCACCAGTAACTATCTGCCAATTTGAAAAAGACCCGTTAATTCCTACTCTTTGTTTCCTGTCAGCCAACCAGTTTTCTATCCATTTCAATACACTACCTCTAATCCCATGTGTTTTAAATTTGCGCACAATTCACTTATGCGGAACTTTGTCAGAAGCCTTCTGAAAGTCCAAATAAACCACATCCACTGGCTCCCCCTTCTCAACTCTTCCAGTTTCATCCTCCAAGAATTCCAGTAGATTTGTCAAGCATGATTTCCTCTTCATAAATCATGCTAAATTGCCCCTTAGTGTCCAAAAATGTGCAGGTTAGGTGGAGTTACTGGGATAAGGCAGGGATGTGGACCTAGGTAGGGTGCTCTTTCAGAGGGTTGGTGCAGACTTGATGGGCCGAATGGTCTCCTTCTGCACTGTAGGGATTCTATGATTCTATGGAGTAGTCTGAGGAGGTTTAACTACAGGGATAAAAGGTGGTGTTTCTGGACTAGTAGTCCAGGGGCCCAGGCTAATGTGTGGGTTCAAATGGCAACTGGTGGAATTTAAATTTACTTCATACATTTAATCAAGCAAAACGATTGAGAGTTAGTCTCTGTAATGATGACCATTTAATGGTCATCATTATTGATTATTGTAAAGACCCATCTGCTTCAATAATGCCCTCTCCGGAAGGAAATCTGCCACCCTTACCTGGTCTGGCCTACATGTGACTCCAGAGGAATATAGTTGACTCTTAACTACCCCCAAAGGGAAATAATGCTGGATTGCTTGGGTCAACGGCATCCCATTAAAGAATAATTAAAAAAAAACAAAATTAGATAACCTATGAAAGTCGGCACGGGACTCATGCGATTAACCACCCTATTATAACACTACTACATGTTGTTTTTGTGCTAATTATCCTGTTCATTGCTGTGCGCAGCAAGTGCTAATTGTGCTGTGCATTGCTTGTACACATCAACAGGAGGTCCAATATCATTACCTTTTGGCAATACGTAAAGCAAAGCTGTACTAATTAGAGCTAGCTGATACCACTTCAAGGAAAGACCCCTTGTAATACTGAATGTGCTGAGATCATTAAGAATAGTGCTGAGCATGGATACCAAGGTTCTTGGATGTTGCACTGAAGGTCTCAGTGGAGAATGTGTGAAGGAGGAGAAATATTCTTTATCTACAGGGGAGCAGGACCCCCTCCAGATACACAATGGGAAGGCAATGGAAATATATAGCTGTAAAGGCCAATGTCAGCAATGTAACCACGAGGACCTGTCTGTGGTTAGCACTGTTGCTTCACAGCGCCAGAGTCCCAGGTTCGATTCCCAGCTTGGTTCACTGTGTGTGAGTCTGCACGTTCTTCCTGTGTCTGCGTGGGTTTCCTCTGGGTGCTCCGGTTTCCTTCCACAAATCCTGAAAGATGTGCTGTTAAGTGAATTGGACATTCTAAATTCTCCTTCTATGTGCCCGAACAGGTGCCGGATGTGATGACCAGGGGATTTTCATAGTCACTTCATTGCAGTGTTAATGTAAGCCTACTTATGCCAATAAAAATTATTAAAATAAACCTTTCATCCCACCAACTGCACCATTTGCCTTAGACACTTGTCAATTCACCCCATCACTGACCTACCAACAATCTCTAAGAATCAGGACTTCCACATAACATTCATGTGCTTCTACACACTCAAATGCATAACATTGCTTGAAACCTCACACCCACATCTTACAGATTACACGAGTGTCAACTAATAATAATCTTTTATTACTGCAATGAAGTTACTGTGAAAAGCCCCCAGTTGCCACATTCCGGTGCCTGTTCAGTTACACAGAGGGAGAATTTGGAATGTGTAATTCACCTAACAGCAGGGACCTGTGGGAGGAAACCGGAGCACCCGGAGGAAACCCACGCAGACACGGGGACTATGTGCAGACTCCACACAGACAGTAACCCAAGCCGGGAATCAAACCTGGAATCATGGAGCTGTGAAGCAACAGTGCTAACCACTGTGCTATGTGCTGCCCTGCCTATTCAACCATGGCAGGCATATGACCCAAACGCATTGTGCAGATCTGACTGATACTCTCCCCTCTCTCTTGCTGGAGAAGATGGCATAGAGTAAGAGGTGACAGGTGGCGTGGGGAGGATGGGTTGGCAGGGACAGATACAGCTGCATGTTCTAACCCCAGTAGAGGAGGCCGAGCCAATGGCACCCATTGCTGAGACCGTAGCAAGTTGAAATTGTTGATTTGTTTTTGTTCTTGCGATTACAGGCACTACTGGCACGGTTGGCATTCCATTGCCTATCCCTAATTGCCTACGAACTGAAGCTTGCTAAACTTTCTCAGATTGCAGTTAAGAGCAAATGAAATTTCTTGCTGTGGGCTTGGAGTCACATGCAGGCCAGACCAGGTAAGGAGGCAGATTTTCAACCTGATGGGTTTTTACAACAATTGATGCCAGTTGCCATGGTCACCATCACTGAGATTAGCTTTGAATCCCAGATTTTATTTATTGAGTGCAAATTCTGCCGGCTGCCACGGTGGGATTTGAACCCGTGTCTCCAGAGCATTAGCCTGGGCTTTTGGATGACTAGTCTAGTGACATTACAACTCTCTCTAGTTGCTGATGAGGTGAGGGTATCCTCCCATCTGGACTGGAATTCTCTGACCATTCACTGGAGGTGGGATTCTCTCGTCCAACACTCATTTGGCCCAGGGTTTCACACACAGCTTGTGGCCTGGTCCCTTCCAGATTAGGAGTGAATGTCCAATCCCAACAACACACTTGTAGATCCAATCAGAATGCGGTGTCAAATGGTCAGGATTGCAGCTTCCACCAGAAGACTGAGTGCTGCACTGGAATCTCAGTTCTCTCTCAGGTTTGTGGCCCCCTACCCCCCCCCCCCCCCCCACCCCTGTTCACCATTCTCACACACACACCAGTGTGCTTGCCGTAGTCTGTCAGCCAGCCAGCAGAGACTGCTGCTGCCATTGCCAAGGCAGTGCAGTCCAAAACCAGGCTTTCTCAGTGCAGCGTTGAGTTAGTCTCCAGAGTTAGGGCAGCACGGTAGCACAAGTGATTAGCACTGTGGCTTCACAGCTCCAGGGTCCCAGGTTCGATTCCCTGCTAGGTCACTGTCTGTGCGGAGTCTGCACGTTCTCCCCGTGCCTGCATGGGTTTCCTCCGGGTGCTCCGGTTTCCTCCCACAGTCCAAAGACGTGCAGGTTAGGTGGATTGGCCATGATAAATTGCCCTCAGTGACCAACAACAAAAAAAAGGTTAGGAGGGGTTACGTGGATCGGGTGGAAGTGAGGGCTTAAGTGGGTCAGTGCAGACTCGGTGGGCCCAATGGCCTCCTTCTGCACTGTATGTTCTATGTTCTAGAGTTGAGGGTATGTGTTGCATTCTGTACCGATCAGTCAAGAAGCTCAAGGGCAGCACGGTGGCCTAGTGGTTAGCACAACCGCCTCACGGCGCTGAGGTCCCAGGTTCGATCCCAGCTCTGGGTCACTGTCTGTGTGGAGTTTGCACATTCTCCCTGTGTCTGCGTGGGTTTCGCCCCCACAACCCAAAAATGTGCAGAGTAGGTGGATTGGCCACGCTAAATTGCCCCTTAATTGGAAAAAATAATTGGGTAATCTAAATTTATATAAAAAAAAAGTCAAGAAGCTCAGACCCGGGAGCAAGATGAGCAGGAGGAGGCAGAGGAGGAGACAGAGGAGGGGAGGCAGCTGCACTGTCAGCTCTTTTCTGCCTGGCTGTAAATGAGGAACCAATTCTTCTTTTTTTAATTTTAGAGTACCCAATTCTTTTTGTTCCCCCTGTAGCCACCTGGGGTGACCACTGCCCAACACAAAATGGAAGGTTGCAAGGAATGCAGGGAAAATGGACATGTTGCAAAAGCAAGCAGCTGGCAAAGTGCTTGTGTATTCTGGCTACTACAGAACCAGTTCTGAATGCTGCAGAAACCAGACAGCACTGTGAAAGGAAACAAGTTAGCATACTAATGAGGCGATACCAGGCGATCCCCAGGTACAATGGAAACAAGTTAACGCTAATCAATACATTTAATAGAAGGCCAGACCTCTCGGCGCCAAAGGAAGTCCAAAACAATAAGTCCCAAGAAACGCCCAGTGATCGAGGCACTGCCCCGTTATTGGGGAATTCAAATCAATCGATTGGGAAGAGACCCAATCGATTGCGAGAGTATAGAGGGTCCGCCCAGGTGGGCGCAAGACCCTGAGAGGAGTATAAGACAGAGACCGCGACCCCAGCTCTCTCTCTCTGCCAGTCTCTCCTTGACCAGCCAGCCCTCCCAGCAGAACACCGTTTCAGCAGAAGAACCTTGAGGAGGAGAGGCCTGGACAGCAGCCGCCAACAAGTAAGTCACAACGCACGCTACGAGAGTAGACACTCCTGACCCCCTTTAGTCCATAACTACTGGAAGCCTGCGGACCCAGGACAAAGCTAGAGGCCGTTGTTCCCTGATCCGGCAGTCCCCTTATCCAGATAAGTATTTGGCCTATTAGTGGTAGGATTAGCCTAGTCTTATTGTTTTATATGCATGATTAGTAGATTACTGTAATATAATAAACATGTCTTGTTTGAACTTACTAACTGGTGTATGGATTTATTGCTTTGAACTTGAACTTGAAACTTGTGACGGTATCTTAACGATACCTGGTGACTCCAGAGCTAAGGAACGAAACAGAGCCAAATTGAGTGTTAAGCACACTAACCCAGAACGAGCAACACCCCCAATTAAAGGGCAATTTAGCGTGGCCACCTACCCGGCACACCCTTTTTTTGGTTTGTGGGGGTGAGATCGATACAGACATGGGGAGAATGTGAAAACTCCACACGGACAGCGACCCGGGGCTAGGATCGAACCCGGGCCCTTGATGCTGTGAGGCAGCAGTGCTAACCACTGCACCACCATGCCGCCCCAATGAGGAACCAATTCAAGCGCGATGCCAGTAATTTTGTCCATTGACTCATTTTGTTGAGGTCTTTTGGGGATTCCTTTCTCTTCACATGTTGTGAATTCATGTGGTTCCTCGTGAGAACAAGGTCACATTAACAATGTGCAAACTTCACACAGACAGTGACCCAAGCCGGGAATCGAACCCGGGCCCTTGGCACTGTGAAACAACAGTGCTAACCACTGTGCCACCGTGCCACCTGCATAAGGGAGCTGTGCTAATAGGGTGACGTAAAAGGGGTGGAATTTGTGTTGGATGAATGCTAGATTCCATGATGTACTGATAATGTCTTCGGAAGTTTGGGTGGGCTACCAATTAGTCTAAACCAGCAGCCAGCAGCCTTCCCCAGTAAAGCTCTTGTAACTTTGTGCTCTGCAAGCCTGTACTTTAAAATACCACAAAGAAAACTGCCTCACCTTTCTCTTTGTCTGTATACGATTATGAACTGTTGGTTGCTCCAATAATTTTTGTCTCCCCAATCCTCTGTGCACCTTGTCTCCCCCCTCTTGAGTTTTACCCTGGCCCCCATCGTTCGACCAAATTAGATTAAACCGATAAACACATCATGAAATCATAGAATTCACGGTGCAGAAGTAGGCCACTCGATCCATCGAGTCTACACCGGCCCCTGAAAGAGCACCCTACCCAAACCCACACCTCTACCCTATCCCCGTAGACCCCACCTAACCCCACCTAACATTTGGACACCAATTTAGCGTGACCGATTCACCTAACCTGCATATCTTTGGACTGTGGGACGAAACCGGAGGAAACCCGCGAAGACACAGGGAGAATGTGCAAACTTCACACAGACAGTGACCCAAGCCAGGAATCGAACCCGGGCCCTTGGCACTGTGAAACAACAGTGCTAACCACTGTGCTACCGTGCCACCTGCATAAGGGAGCTGTGCTGATAGGGTGACGTAAAAGGGGTGGAATTTGTGTTGGATGAATGCTAGCAAAGACTAGGTGGGCTGCATGGACTACTCTGTACTCTAAACTCCAACTCATTTAAATCAGGAATTTCTCATGGGGCTGGTGGAGACTCTCTTGGAAGGTAAGAATTTGATGATGCCTTTCATACTGTAAATGCGCAATTGGATATGACAGAATTAGGCCCATGTTCTATTGACTATCCTTCAGGAACCAAACTGTATATCTTTACATATTTGATCATCAAGACATGACCTAAAACACGAGGAGCAAATCCACGAGAGAAAATGTTTGTTACCGTTAATTCAATGTCCCCTCAAAAAAAAGAGTTACTGATGCATTAAAATGACATTAATCGGAGCCTAATACGAGGGCAGAGAGTGAAGGCGTACAACACGTAATGGCTAAATAATTGTGTGTGCATTAAGATTGTCAGAAAAGAAAAATGTCTGAAATTAATTTGTTCTGCTTCCGAGCTTACGCAAGCGACATTGTGGATGTGTTTTCAATTTGTCCATTGAATTGTGGAAAATGAGTTTCCTGCAGTCAATGAGAAAGTGCAGCTTACAAATCCTCAGATGTGAATCTTAATTAAAGGTGATCACAATCTGCGTTTGGCGCCCTATTCCTGCCAAACGTTTCGTCTAATATATCTCAGCAAGAAAAGCTTTGCTAACACTGCATGGCATTTCTGTGCTCGTCAAACCATCTCTTCAAGTAGCCATTCCAGGCAGCCATGTGCTCATTATTAGAACTGTATTGAGCAGCTTCTGTCATGAAGCTGAAGATTTCGCTGCTTAACCAGTAATTCAACTGCACAGTGGCTGTCAGATCCTCAGCTGGGAGGGAAGAGATTCTTTCTCTGAAAAGCTGGAAGGGTGGAATGGAGTCTCACTTGTTCTCTCCCTTCCGCTTTCTCTGTCGCTCTCTCACTGTTGGCCATACACTCTCCACCTCCCCCTCACTTTCACTCGCTCGCGCCCTCTTGCTTGCACTCTCTCTCAGTTTTGCTCTTTCTCCCTCTCGCTCCCGCCTTCTCATCCCATCCTCGCTCCCTTCATCTTGCTCCCTCCCTCTTGACCCCTCCTTCTCTCTCTTTCCCTCTCCCGCCCTCCATCTCACTCCCTCCCTCTTGACACCTTCTTCTCTCTCTTTCCCTCTCACTCCCTCCATCTCACTCCCTCCCTCTTGACCCCTCCTTCTCTCTCTTTCCCTCTCACTCCCTCCATCTCACTCCCTTCCTCTTGATCGCCCTTCACCCTCTTTCCTTCTCGCTCTCTCCATCTCGCTCACTCACTCTCGCTCCCCCTTCTTGCTCTTTCCCTCCCGCTCACTCCCTCCACCTTGCACTTTCCAGCAAGGGCTGGTTTACCACAGGGCTAAATCGCTGAAAGAAGACCAAGGCAGGCCAGCAGCACGGTTCGATTCCCATATCAGCCTCCCCGAACAGGCACCGGAATGTGGCGACTAGGGGCGTTTCACAGTAACTTAATTTGAAGCCTACTTGCGACAATAAGCAATTTTCTAATGCACTTGGCATGGGGGCCTGTTCCAGATTGGCCACATTTGTTAAGTTGGGTCCTTGTCCCTTTTAAGAGGTGAGTCACATGAGTTCTCACTGCATCCTTTGAAGAAAATTAAGAGGTTTGTCTTCAAACTCACCATTCTTAGTCTTCAAATGCCTTTGAAGTTTTGAGGATTTTAGGCCGGGATTCTCCGAAATCCCGGCCAAGTGTTGACACCGGCGGCAAACCCGGCGCGAGCGACTCCAGCATCAATGGGCCTCCAGGCCCAGACATTCACCCCTTCCTCGGGGGCTAGTACAGTGCCAGAGTGCTGTCCGCTGCTCCCGCACTCCACGGCCGGCACGGGTGCACGCATGCATGTGGGTTGCCGTCTCCTCACTGGCCCTTTGGCAATATGGCGGAGCCCTACAGGGGCCCGGCGTGGAAGAACATAGGCCGCCTCCCAGAATTAGCCTGTCCGCCGATTGGTCGGCCCCAACCGTGGGCCTGGCCACCGTGGAGGCCCCCCCTCCTCTGGAGTCGGATCTCCCCCCCCCCCCCCTACCAGGATGGCTCCCGCAGCCAGAACTCCGAGGTCCCGCTGGGTAGGACCATACGTAACCCACGCCGGCAGTACTCTGGGGAACCTGGTGGGCACTCGGCCCTTCGAGGGGTGGAGAATCGCCGCTTTCAAAGGCTCCCGACCGGCACGGCGGCGACCTCGCAGGCACGATTGGCGCCGATTCTCTGGCAGAACCCCGGCTGTAATCTTTTATTTGCGAGTGCTTCCCTCGTATAACACACATGGGCTTTGCTTCTTGATTTGCACTGGCATAATTAACAATGCCAATCTTCAAGAAATCATCTTTATACTGCATTATTCCCAATTTCGATTTCTTTTTAATGACTTGTTCACCAGAGGCCCTGGAGCTCAGGATACACACCAGCATTGCTTTGCCCTTCCATGGACTCTCCTGTGAAGCTCTATCCAGCAGATTCAGTTATGTGATCCTGACCTGCTTGCGTCTCTGGCCCTCTCTTCCTTAATACAAAATGACCCATTTTCAGTTCGTCACACAGTCCTGTTGCTTGCTTGCTGGCAGTTATAAAATGCCGGCATCTCTCCTCCATGATTTCACGCTCAAATAACGGATCTACAGGGCGCGTGATGTCAATATGCGTGCCAGGCACCTGCTCTCTGCTGCCACTCCTGGCCGGAAGAGTCCTGTGTTTGTATTTAAATGCCAGGCGCAGCGGCATTCTGAAAAGCCGATGACTGCCATTAGGCGTTTCTCCCGCGATCAGGAATGCCATTACCAATTGCTCCGCAACCCTCCCAACGTTTATCTGTGTTGCAACTCTGAGTTTGCAACAAGGAGAAATATTGGCAGCCAACAATTGTACTCTCTGCTGCACCTCAACATCAGACCAATAAGAGAGGAACTGCACCTGGTTTCAGGACCCAGTAAGAAAGTACGAGGGGAAGGGCAGCAGATTCCTTTGCTCACAAACAACAAAAAAAGATGGCGGGTCTTATATCCCGCATGAGACCTACGGGGTGGGAGCAATCAGTCTCCCTGTGAGTATCGCCAAATATGAGCTCCATCACTAAGGGGCGGGGAGCCCGAGGACATTCGTGATTGGGATCAGTGTAAAGTCGGCCACGCGTGGAACCGACAGAGAAGATCCGGCTGGGATCTGAGGTATATTGAAAATATAACTGCAATAAACTAAGTTTTCTTTTGACCCATGTGGTTCAAACTTATTTGTGGCCATCAAAATGGATGCTGAGGATAAACCATAGATTATACTGTCTCCTCTACTACATCGTTGGTTATATAACCACCTCATCTTCACTGCTGGACTCAGGTTTGGGACATTTTGTTTGTGTGCAAAAATGCCTTTTGGTCGGAAGATTGGAAGTGTTCGACGCAAGCTTAGAGGATTCAACACAGTACACAGAGTGCATGCCTAGCTTTTTCTGGGCGAGCATTATCACAGACGCTGATTGATAGATTGCGAACTGCCTGTGGAGCCCCTACCTAAGGTGCGATAAAAATATTCTGCATATTCTGCAGCTCTGAACACTAAAACCTTTGAACAATTGGTGACCTTAGTGGTGCAACACTTAAACCCCAAACCATCTGTTCTAATGCAGAGGTACAGGGCGCGTTCCTAAGAGAATGACCTTTTGGCAAATATTTGGCATATTAGAGTGAGGCAGTAAGCCAAAAAGTGATTCCCACCTCAACGTCTCCCAAAATTTGTTGGAGCTCGCAAGACGTGGTGAGCCAGGAAGATACCAGGAGTGGGGTCTCCCGGCTTTCGCAGTGAGTTGTAGTTCAGGCAGTAAGCTTCACTCTCATGTGCAGATTCCCGAAGTTCCTGAGACTTTGGCACTCAACCCCACAAACAAGGACCAGATGGAACAGCACTCATGGGGGTCTCCTGGGAGATCAGAGCCCCCCCCCCCCACACCACCAGCTGAATGCCCTTTGAACAGGATGATGCCCTAGCACTGCTAGTACCACCTAGGTACCCTGACAGTGCCATCAAGGTACATTGCCATGTGATACCAGCCTGGCACTGTCAAGGTGGCCAGGTAGCACTGCAAGCTAGCATGGACACTGCCAAGTTGGCACTGCCAAAATGCCAAGTTGGCATTTTATGCACAATGTGAGTGTTGGGGGGGGGGGGGGGGGGGGTGTCAGGGGGACCCTCCCATAGTGCGTTAGGCTGAGGAGGGGTCGGGGATTGTTTTGGGGGCCTCAGGGATCTGGACACCATTTAAAAATGGAATTTCGATCTCTCGCTACAATGGGGTGTTCCTGCGAGCGGAGCTCCCCACAAAGTTGAGCCGTGCGTTCCCCATTCAGGTCCCTTATTCAACGCGAGTCATGTGTTTCTTGGCATTGTGAGCACCAGGAAACACACGGCTAAACACGTTCATTGGGGGATTTTGTTCCCTTTTGGGAAAATCGTGGCCGCTGTTTCAATACGGCAGAGAGGACCCCCGGAAAGTCCATTAGAATTTCTGACGAGGCTACGAAAACTTGCCGAATATTGTGAACACGGAACTTCCCTTTCCGAAATTCTATGCGACCGGTGTAAACAACATGGCTACCCAGAGGAAGTTGCCAGCTGAACCCTCACTGGACTTCCAGCAGGCCATCCACATTTTGCTGTCGCGTGAAAGCGCTGAGAGAGGAGTACAAAAGATATAGGGGATGGAGGTGATCAATCGAGGATTCTGCTTTCCAGTGAACACCCCATCCCAAGGCAGAGACCCCTCCCTGGACCGAGTATCGAAGGGGCCAATTCGTTGGCTAAGGGCTGAAAAGCCCCGATGGGATACCTCCCCGCGGTTGGTGGAGGCCCAGGCATTGTGGGGCATATGGATGCAGGAGCTGCAGAGAGCGCAAAGCACAGGAAAGCCAAAAAACTGCTGCCCAGGAGAGGCAGGTGCCAACCAAGCGCTTGTCCCATGCTTCGGGACAGCTTGCTGCAACTCACTTGAGGCATTTCTTTTTGGTTAAAACACTGCTCTTTTGTAAAAGAAAACTTTGCAACAACTCTTTTTTTACTTAAGTTCGTTTTGGAAATTTAAAACCACAGCTCTTGCTTCGCAGGGTTATTTTCTCTTGTTTTGTTTTCTATACATTGCTTTTGAAACTTTTGACTCTGCCGGCTAATTCAGGATTGTTCTGCGTTTGTCCCTCAGCCTCTCCAATGCACTGAGCCTCGGGAATGCTTCCAGTCTACAATGTAAGTGGAGGTACTTTTCTCCATCTTGCTCACTCTTCTTGTGGATTCTGACCCAGGGGACTTGGCGTGTTCTCTCTGTGGCCCACGCAGGTTGGAACTGTCCTCCTTTTCTGATTCTACATTCATCGGGGTCTGGAAATATCTCAACATTTCAAATGGATCTATTCGCCCAAAGAGAGACATTCCGCTGAATACTTGTTTTCAGATTTTGATTAAAACAGGATACTCACAGGTGTGGGGCCAGAGGAAATGTCCTGATAATTTTATCCTCATCGCCAGATGTAAAGATGCACTTTCACATTTGTGATCTTAAAATAGATTTATTAATAAGAAAACAACAGCGTCATGGCTGTATCTTGCTCCCTACATATGACTCATGCCCTCGGGGTGATTCCCCGCTCTGAGTCCAAGGCCAGGTGACACTTAATCTGCTGTGTGGCCCTTTAAGGGACAATCAACACAAGTCACCACAGTTAGTCATCGCTATTCCATGATCAAATGGGTGCACAATGTCACAAACTGAAATTCTTCAGTTGAGTATGTGTATGAAGGGCTGAAACATAACCTTTAGTTTAATTACCAATTAGAAAGCAACCATAAGAGGCTAAATTCCAGAAATAATGACAGGCTGTGGCATCAGGAAGAAAAGCTTCATGCAATAAATAGTGACGTGTCCTGCAGTGAATGAAACTAGTGTTCCTTTCAACCAAATTCGTTCAGAAAGTGGAAGCTGACATTTAATTAACCATTGAAACCTACAAACAATGATGTGGTTTGCAGCATGCGGTGAATAAATTTGATCTTAGTCATTCAGTGCAGAGACTGTCCGTCAGGTCTCCTCGCTATGTTGCCAAGTCCTCACCTCCTGCTGCAGGTTCTAAGGCAGCTGGCAGAGGCCAGGATTGGGTGAACTTGCTCGGAGCTTGTCCTAATGTCAAACCGGACGCAGCCCCCATTTTAAGCACGAATGGGGATTCTGCCAAAATTCGGGTGCAGAACATAGAAGGCCTGAGGTGATTCACCCACTTTGCAAATTTCACTGTTTGCATGTCTACATAAAAATTTCTCATTTGAGTGTCAACAGCTCTGACAGTGCAGTACTCCCTTAGCACTGATCCTCTAACAGTGCAGCACTCCCTCAGTACTGATCCTCTGACGGTGCAGCACTCCCTTAGCACTGATCCTCTGACAGTGCAGCACTCCCTCAGTACTGATCCTCTGATGGTGCAGCACTCCCTTAGCACTGATCCTCTGACAGTGCAGCACTCCCTCAGTACTGATCCTCTGACGGTGCAGCTCTCCCTTAGCACTGATCCTCTGATAGTGCAGCACTTCCTCAGTGCTGATCCTCTGACAGTGCAGCACTCCCTCAGTACTGATCCTCTGACGGTGCAGCACTCCCTCAGTACTGACCCTGACAGTGCAGCACTTCCTCAGTGCTGATCCTCTGACAGTGCAGCACTCCCTCAGTACTGATCCTCTGACGGTGCAGCACTCCCTCTGTACTGATCCTCTGACAGTGCAGCATTCCCTCAGTACTGATCCTCTGACAGTGCAGCACTCCCTCAGTGCTGATCCTCTGACAGTGCAGCACTCCCTCAGTGCTGATCCTCTGACAGTGCAGCACTCCCTCAGAACTGATCCTCTGACAGTGCAGCACTCCCTCAGTACTGACTCTCCGACAGTGCAGCATTCCCTCAGTACTGACCCTCTGACAGTGCAGCACTCCCTCAGTACTGACCCTCTGACAGTGCAGCATTCCCTCAGTACTGACCCTCTGACAGTGCAGCACTCCCTTAGCACTGATCCTCTGACAGTGCAGCACTCCCTCAGTGCTGATCCTCTGACAGTGCAGCACTCCCTCAGTACTGACTCTCCGACAGTGCAGCATTCCCTCAGTACTGACCCTCTGACAGTGCAGCACTCCCTCAGTACTGACTCTCTGACAGTGCAGCACTCCCTCAGTACTGACCCTCTGACAGTGCAGCACTCCCTCAGCACTGATCCTCTGACAGTGCAGCACTCCCTCAGTGCTGACCCTCTGACAGTGCAGCTCTCCCTCAGTACTGACCCTCTGACAGTGCAGCACTCCCTCAGTACTGATCCTCTGACAGTGCAGCACTCCCTCAGTACTGACCCTCCGACAGTGCAGCATTCCCTCAGTAATGCCCCTCTGACAGTGCTGCACTCCCTCAGAACTATCTCTCTGACAGTGCAGCACTCCCTCAGTGCTGACCCTCTGACAGTGCAGCATTCCCTCAGTACTGATCCTCTGACAGTGCAGCACTTCCTTAGTACTGATCCTCTGACAGTGCAGCACTCCCTCAGTGCTGATCCTCTGACAGTGCAGCACTCCTCAGTACTGATCCTCTGACAGTGCAACACTCCCTCTGTACTGCCCCTCTGACGATCACTCAATATTGGTCCTCTGACAGTGCAGCATTCCCTCAGTCTTGGCCTTTTGCCAGTGTGATGCACCCTCAGCCCTGCTAATCGGACAGTGCGGCATTCCCTCAATCCTAACCCTTGAACAGTGTGGTGCTACCTCAGTTCTGGCCATCCAATGGTGCAGCACTCCCTCAATCTTGACCCTTTGACAGTGTGGCGCTCCTTCAATCCTGATCCTCCGACAGTGCAGCACTCCCTCAGTAATGCCCCTCTGACAGTGCAGCACTCCCTCAGAACTGTCTCTCCGACAGTGCAGCACTCCCTCAGTAATGCCCCTCTGACAGTGCAGCACTCCCTCAGTAATGCCCCTCTGACAGTGCAGCACTCCCTCAGTACTGATCCTCTGACAGTGCAGCACTCCCTCAGTAATGCCCCTCTGACAGTGCAGCACTCCCTCAGTAATGCCCCTCTGACAGTGCAGCACTCCCTCAGTAATGCCCCTCTGACAGTGCAGCACTCCCTCAGTACTGATCCTCTGACAGTGCAGCACTCCCTCAATCCTGACCCTTCGACAGTGTGGCGCTCCCTGAGTCCTGACCCTTCGATAGTGCAGCACTCCCTCAGTAATGCCCCTCTGACAGTGCAGCACTCCCTCAGTACTGATCCTCTGACAGTGCAGCACTCCCTCAATCCTGACCCTTCGACAGTGTGGCGCTCCCTCAATCCTGACCCTTCGACAGTGTGGCGCTCCCTCAATCCTGACCCTTCGACAGTGTGGCGCTCCCTGAGTCCTGACCCTTCGACAGTGTGGCGCTCCCTGAGTCCTGACCCTTCGATAGTGCGGTACTCTCTCAATCCTGACCCTTCGACAGTGTGGCGCTCCCTGAGTCCTGACCCTTCGACAGTGTGGCGCTCCCTCAGTACTGACCCTTCGACAGTGTGGTGCTCCCTGAGTCCTGACCCTTCGATAGTGCGGTACTCTCTCAATCCTGACCCTTCGACAGTGTGGCGCTCCCTCAGTACTGACCCTTCGACAGTGTGGCGCTCCCTCAGTACTGACCCTTCGACAGTGTGGCGCTCCCTCAGTACTGACCCTTCGACAGTGTGGTGCTCCCTGAGTCCTGACCCTTCGACAGTGTGGCGCTCCCTGAGTCCTGACCCTTCGACAGTGTGGCGCTCCCTCAGTACTGACCCTTCGACAGTGTGGTGCTCCCTGAGTCCTGACCCTTCGACAGTGTGGCGCTCCCTGAGTCCTGACCCTTCGACAGTGTGGCGCTCCCTGAGTCCTGACCCTTCGACAGTGTGGCGCTCCCTCAGTCCTGACCCTTCGACAGTGTGGCGCTCCCTGAGTCCTGACCCTTCGACAGTGTGGCGCTCCCTGAATCCTGACCCTTCGATAGTGTGGCGCTCCCTGAGTCCTGACCCTTCGACAGTGTGGCGCTCCCTGAGTCCTGACCCTTCGACAGTGTGGCGCTCCCTCAGTCCTGACCCTTCGACAGTGTGGCGCTCCCTGAGTCCTGACCCTTCGACAGTGCAGCACTCCCTCAGTAATGCCCCTCTGACAGTGCAGCATTCCCTCAATCCTGACCCTTCGACAGTGTGGCGCTCCCTGAGTCCTGACCCTTCGATAGTGCGGTACTCTCTCAGTCCCTCAGCCAGGCTTCGATGCTGGTAGATGGAGCTTCATGGAGAACCCTAGCGTTGGTCCAACGGCCCTCCCCAAGATTCAACACAAGTACTGCTGATGGTAGCTCTCAAAGATCTCAACGATAAATAGTTTAGGTTTCGTGACAGTAAAAGAGGGTGGTCAGCACAAGGATCCTGTTGACTTTCAAATGTGCCTGTTGTGAAAAACACATTGGTACAGCTTGAAGGCAGTGCTGACACAGTTGACTCGGTGCCAGACTTCCTATTCGGTGATAGTCCCTTGGGAGAGGTGGCTGCCGAGGTGTGGGAAGTGCTGCACACACTCAGAGACACCCCTCTAGATGAGGGATACTCATCTGACCTAGGGAATGGTGGCGAAGGACCTTCGACTTGGAGATGTTTAAAGATTTGCCAAGCCTCTGATGGGAGGTGCTGAAGAGGTCAAGTGTCCTTTGCATGTCCTGTACAGGGTGAGCAGCCATCATCCACAAACTGATGGTCGTGATGTTCACGGTGGTCAATTTTGTTTTTGCCTGAAGTGACCGAGGTTGAAAAGCTTCCCACACAGTTGATGCTGGATGCTGACACCGGGGTAGTAGGTCATCTCAGATGAGGTGGATGATGGTGGTCATGAAAATGATGAACGAGCTGGAGGTGATCACACAACCTTGTTTAACCCTGGTCTGGAGGGAAATGAGTCAGTTTCAGACCTTCCACTCAGGACAATTGCCGTCTTATTGTCATACAGAAATCTCCAGATGGTGACAAACTTCAACGAGCAACCAAAACATTGGAGCATGATCCAATGAGCTTCACAATTTAACGAATCAAATGCAATGATTCAGTCAGTGAAGGAGAGGAACAACACTTGTATTTGCTCCCGGCAGTTATCCCTCATCTGTCCAGACACAAAGACCATCGGCAAAATTCTCCGTTCCTGAGACTAAGTTTTGACGTGGGGCTGGATTTGTGGACGTCCACGACAGCAAAACTGGTGCCGCACCTGGCCCGATTCAGTGACTGTGGAGGGGCTAGCACCGGCGCCACGTGGAACACAATCGATTCCAATGACAAATGGTGGTGGATTCTCCAGTTTCATGATTGACACTCAGGAGGCTGACAAGCTGCAGCTGCATATACACACTTCACTCTCCACACAGACCATTCCAGCCAACAAGATGGCAGCAAGGAGAGCGGGACCTCATTTTAAAGGACGGTGAGCTTGAGAGACCCTGCTGGATGCCATGGAGGAGAGGTGGGCAGCCCTGTATCCCGGCCCGGGAAGGAGGCTGCCAGCCGCCGTCATTCGCTGTACCTCGGAACAGGTTGCAGAGGTCATGGTCGGGTGCCCTGGCCACTGAAGCCACCAGCTACCCACCCTCTGGACTGCATAGAACATAGAACATAGAACAGTACAGCACAGAACAGGCCCTTCGGCCCTCGATGTTGTGCCGAGCAATGATCACCCTACTCAAACCCACGTATCTACCCTGTACCCATAACCCAACAACCCCCCCTTAACCTTACTTTTTAGGACACTACGGGCAATTTAGCATGGCCAATCCACCTAACCCGCACATCTTTGGACTGTGGGAGGAAACCGGAGCACCCGGAGGAAACCCACGCAGACACGGGGAGAACGTGCAGACTCCGCACAGACAGTGACCCAGCCGGGAATCGAACCTGGGACCCTGGAGCTGTGAAGGATTTATGCTAACCACCATGCTACCCTGCTGCCCCATGCTTTGGACTGTCTAACATTGCGTTTTGTGTTTCCATCCTCCCAAGAGAATGCCGCCCACAACCGTGGGGAGCGGGAGAAGACTGGAGGGGGGGGGGGGGGGGGGGGGGGGGGGCACCAGACCTGCTGCCCTTCAATGTGACAGAGCAGCGGGCCCGAGGAAAGGGCAATCGCCGATGTGGAGATAGGCCTCGGGCGAGGAAGTGAGACCCCGCTGAGGTGCAGTTCCCCGTGACATGGGTGTCACTAGCCCCCCCCCCCCAACACTTCCCTCACCCACACACCATCCTCATACCCACATCACCCTCACCCCCCTCTACACATCCCACCACCCGCACTCACCCTCAGCCCGCGGTCTAATTGTGCAGCCTGCCTTGTGTCTTGCAGGACCCGCTGGTCTGTCTGTGTGGAGTCTGCACGTCCTCCCCGTGTGTGCGTGGGTTTCCTCCGGGTGCTCCGGTTTCCTCCCACAGTCCAAAGATGTGCGGGTTAGGTGGATTGGCCATGCTAAATTGCCCGTAGTGTAAGGTTAATGGGGGGATTGTTGGGTTACGGGTTACGTGGGTTTAAGTAGGGTGATCATTGCTCGGCACAACATCGAGGGCCAAAGGGCCTGTTCTGTGCTGTACTGTTCTATGTTCTATGATGTGGAGGGTCCTTCTGGCGTCCTCCGCCCCCAGTCCCAGCCGGAGCCCCGGGTGACGAGGATGATAACGACATGGACGGGAACCATCAACACGAGATCTTGGCCACCCTGGAGCTCAAGTCCGAGGATGACAGCTCTGGTGCCCACCAGAGGGAGGGTCGACCCCAGGGACTGGCTGCCGTTCAGACGGGTTTCAGTTTTCTGGAATGGACAGTTCCATCGATCGTGAAGATGCAGCCGCATAGCCAGTGAACACACGAGGGTTTGTCGGCGAGCATTCAGTACCTGCAGGCGCGGTGAAGGAGTAGGAGGTGCTGCCGGCCATTGCATGGGGGGCATCTATGGTGGAGGCAGTTGAGGGTGAGGGTTGTAGTTATGGATCAGCATGTCCAAGACCTCGGGCATTATGTGCAGGTGCTGGCGAAAGCCTAAGACAGGGCTGCCTTCTCACAGGCAGCCATGTGCTAGAGCCACCTGAACATTGCAGCGACAGTCACAGCAGGCCATGGCTGAGGGCATCGGCAGCATTGCCCAGGTGCTGGTCGATGTAGCACAAATGCAGAGGGAGGTGGAGCAGCCCTAGAGGGTGATGGTGCAATCACTGGCTGATGTGGCGCAGTCCCAGACGGAGGTGGTCCGCTCCCTGCGCTCCATGGCCGTGAGCATGCAGAGCCTGGCCGAGACCAGAGTGGGCATCCAGGACTGGCAGGGGAGGCTCAGGGAATGGATCCACTCACACCCCCTATCCCATGGAGTAGCCTGGGGTCATTGGGCACCGCGAGGGAGGAGGAAGTGATAGGGCCCGTGCCAGTGACTTCTGCAGGGGCGGTGCCGGAACACCGCAGCACCTCAGACTCGTCCAGTCCTGTATCTGCATCTAGTGGGCAGCAGGTAGAACATGGCAGCACCATGCCACCAGGGACACCTGAGCAGCAGCTGGGCCCATCCAGACCTGGTTGCCCCAGAAGAAGCCCGCCAAAAAGGACCCAAGTCACAGGACAGGAATCACAGCAGACCACCTCCACTCCTGCTGCACCATCTCGGGATCCACCTAGACATAGAGTTAGAGCTCGTAAGGCTAGAAAAGTAGACACAAGTTACGTTGGTACAGGTGCAGGGCACAGTTTAGTGATAGCGGCGAGGGCACATATCTGTGTAGATGTTTTCACATTAAACACCTGTGCACAATGTTACAATCTGCCTTGGCGTTGTGTTGGAAGGGTGTGAGGGGCGTGCCTGTCCACCCCTAGTCGGTGAAACTGGAGACGATCAGAGCGTTCCGTGCACGTTGGCCCTGGCACACACATTGTGCGGTCTCCCGTGCCTACCCAGGCCCCATGTCTTGCCTATCCTTGCCCTGGTGTTCGCTCTCCTCCAGCATGTTGGCCCTCTGCTACGTGATGTTCTGGAGGACACTGCAGGCCACCACAATCCGGGTGACCCACCCAGGATAATACTGAAGGGTCCCTCCAGAGCGGTCCAGGCACCTGAAACGCATCTTCAGGATGCCAAAAAAACCGCTCGATCATGCCCCTGTTCGCGCCATGGGCGTCATTGTAGCAGGTCTTCACGTCGGTCTGTGCCGTTGGATAGGTGCCATCAGCCACAACCGCAGCAGTTGTTAACCCCTGTCGCCCAGGAACCCACCCTCCTGTCACTCAGGAAACTACCTCCCAGCCGGGGGTGGCATCTCGAAGAGGCCGGGTATAGTCGAGTGTGTCAGTTTGATGGAGTCGTGCATACTGCCCGGGTATCAGGTGCAGACATGTATGATGCACATCTGAAGGTCACACACCAGCTGCACGATCGAGTGGAACCCCTTTCTGTTAATGCAGGTGCCCGTAGAGCGACATGCACCCCATCAATAACCCCCTGGACCAGGGACATCTTGAAGATGGCGGCGCACATGCCTGCTCGGGAATCCTGGTGGGCTTGGTCCACATTGAAATGGATGAAATGGACGTATTGTGCCGACTGCGCATATAAGACCTCCGTGATGGCGCGGATGCAACTGTGAGTCTGTGAGATCCCGGACAGGTCCCCACTCGGCTCCTGGAAGGACACCCCAGGGGGTGGAGAAGTTCAGGGCGACCGCCACTGGGAGCGGGTGTCCTCCCCCATTCCCCCATAGTGCCAGGTGCGACATGATCCGGCAGATGAAATGAAAATGAAATGTAATGAAAATCGCTTATTGTCACAAATAGGCTTCAAATGAAGTTACTGTGAAAAGCCCCTAGTCACCACATTCCAGCGCCTGTTCGGGCAGGCTGTTACGGGAATTGAACCGTGCTGCTGGCTTGCCTTGGTCTGCTTTCAAAGCCAGCGATTTAGCCTTGTGCTAAACAGCCCCTCAAACCCAAGCAAACACGGGGAGAATGTGCAAACTCCACACGGACAGCGACCCAGAGCCGAGATCGAACCTGGGATCTATGTGCTGTGAGACTGCAGGGCTAACCCACTGCACCACCGTGCTGTCCCCCTGTTCAGCCAGAGTCTTCAACGTCATGCCCGGTCCAACAGGTCCTCAAATGACAGGCTCTGCTGATATACACAAGGCCTCATGCGGCGTGTCTTTTGCACCTCCTCCTTGGCCTGTTGGGCAGTCAGCTCTCCGTCCTCAGTGGCTATTTCCTGTTCCTCTGGGGCAGGCTACGCTGCTGCAGCTCCCTCCTCCTCAAGCAACTCCAGCTTGTACAGCAGTGCATCCTCCAGGTCTGCAACCAGTAGGAGAAAGGCTACCATTGCTGGTTGAATTCCAATATCCATTGTCTGCAGGGGTGAAAGGCTGAGATGTTATCATGGCTCTCCCGTGCCCAGCCAGGTTCAACAGGTTGCACAGTTCCCCCGGTCGGCACTGTGGACTCTGCCCCCCGCATAATCCCCATCACCCCCCCTCCTCTGGCCCTGGTGCCTGTCCCTGCTGGCAGGGGTAACACCAGCTAGCACTGTCCATGCCATGGTACACTCTGCAGCCCCTTCCCGCATCCCCATAGAGGTTACTGTGGGCGTTGCCCATGGTTGGGCCGCACGATGCCCAGCCGGTGGATGGTGGTCAGTTGTGGGGGGGGGGGGGGGGGGTGGTATGGCAGAGGGTGGCGTGATGGGGTGCAGGGTGAAGACTGGGGTGTGGGGGTGGGGTATGGGAGCACCAATAAGGCTGGTGTCACTCTGCAGAACCGGGGCCAAGGTGAGTGGTCAGTGAAGTGCGCAGCAAGACGGCTGCTGCCTTGCAGGCTGCGGCAATGATGGTGCATGCCTGGGTACCACCCCAGTCCCATGGGGGGAGGTCACCATGGTCCCATGACCCTCCCCCCCTGCCTCCCCCCCCACCCCGTCACCCCCCTCCCACCCCGGCCCTGGCACGCCTCCCCTCCCTAGCCAGCCCGGCCAGTGTCACGACGGCAGCTCACGCTCGTGCCTCTCCGTGTCCTACCTCCTCCCCCCCCCTTCTCAATTTTTAAAAGCACAACTGAACCTCACCGTTGGGAATTTGCTCCAGTGGAGGCGGAGAATTGTGGACATCCCAGAGAATACCAGGTCAGGCCCCCTAATGATATGCCAAATATTATGGGCCAGGGTTTAACAACTCCAAAGTATATTATGGAGTCCACCTGACCTATAACCTTTATGTTGAATTTGGCTAAGATGAGCCTGCCTTTCAGGTGTTATTCAATGGACTTCTTAGGCTCTTTTATCAAAAAAACAAGCTTTGTTCTAAAAATGTAGTTAACATTTGTATGAACACACACAGCAAGAATTGTTATCAGCTACAAACATATAGACCACAGACAGCTACAGTAATCTATCTATAACCCTTCATAAATTCCCCCTTAACTGTTTCAATTCAATAACAAAATCCAAGTAAAACCAGAAAACCCTTTTCAAAGTGTGGCCCAGCAGACGGCATTCTCACTGGTATAAGACTCTGTTCCCCTTTTCAAACAGCAGCTTTGAATTCCTTCCAGAAAGCAATTATCTCTTTTAAGTTATCAAGCAGTCTGGAAACAGCTTTTAAACTGAAGCTAGAGAGACACTTCTTTCAACCTGTGCTGTTCAAACCAGTTCAAACTCAAAGCAAAAGTAAAAACTCACACGTGTTCCATCCACGCAATGACATCACCGAAGCCATGTGATAAGACAAAAACATTTCTTAAAGGGGCACTCCCATGACACAAAGGCTTTTCCTGTACGTGTGGAGTGAAACAAATTGACGCCGCTGTCGAGGACGGTGAATTGCGATTTGCCGTGAAACCGGTGTCCGCCACAATTTCAGCGTCAAAACCGATAATCCGCCCAAATGCTTTTGCCGATTCCGACGTCAGCCAATGGAGATTCCTGCCCCATGTCTGCAGTACCCCGGGATGGTGGAGGCCACACTGGGTTTCCGGGAGCATGTCCATAATGACAGGATGAAGGTGGTTCAGGAGGATGAAGGCAGAATCACATTCTGGGCAAATTGTGGCTGACAGGACGCTCCGGCAGCTCTATCCCGAATCGTCTGGTCGTGATCGGATTTTCTCCCAGCCACTAGCAGGATAGACATAAGAAAAGCCTGGGTGAGCTGACAGTGAACCATCTGTTGCTGATGTTTCGTGTGGGTGCCCTTCATCAGTTCTGTGAGTGACACATTTTCAGGTGATATATACATGCCCCCTGTTCTGACCAAGGGTCAGCGACTGGGTGGTGAGAACGGTAATTCTATTTCTCTCTCCACAGATGCTGCTGGAGATCCTGAGTGCATTTAGCAACTTCTGTTTTTATTTTGGATCCCAACATTTGCAGTATTTTGCCCTTGTACTCTGTGCACAGCCCCCCTGTCTATTGGTCTGCCTCTTCAGTCGCTCCCCTTCCCTGTCCTCCCCCTGCTTTAACCTTTGTCTAAACTTATTAAGCAGCCAGTTCATCTTTTAGCCTTCAGTCTGAATGAAGCATACACATACAAATTATTAACTTGTCCTTTCACTTCATGGAGCCTGTCTGACCTGTTATGTTGGCTCCACTTTTTAGTCATCACATCACTTGTGAATAATTTAACACTCAAACTCCTTCAAGGATTGCAAGTTCCCTAAATGTTCAAAGACATATCCATCTTTCGCCTTTTTTTTAACAGGGGAATGTTTTCCATGAGCCTCTGTCCACACAAACCTTTGGTTATTGTGAGACCCCTCACAGAGGTCATGGGATGTGGATTATTAGGCTCCCATGACCTCACCGTAATATGAGTTTTCCCGTTAAAGGAATGGGGCTTTCCCTTAACAAGGGAGGCCTGGCGGATATAAAAACTCCAACCCGGATATGGGCCAGGGCGGGAGAACTCTTCAGGGAGTGGTGGTTGCATATTGTATTGTCTGATTACACCTTTTTGTTTTGCCTCCATCATTGCTTCCATGTGGTCGCTCTGTCTGGATCCAACACTGGCGACGAGGATAAAGTGGAGTTGCTGACGGTGCCAACTTCTCAGGACTTGCTGCACTTTTCAAAGGCCTCAGGAGGCTGTTTTACCAATAACAGAAATTCCACAAAAAGGACAACTGGAAACCTTTGATGCAGGTATAGATGACTGGGTCCAATATGTGGAACAAATGCAGTACTTTTTTCACACTAGTGCCATTATCGGGGATGAGCGCCAGACGGTCATCCTCCTCACGGCTTGCAGGGATGCCATGTACAGCATGGTCAAGAACCTGAAGTTCCCTGACCTGCCAGACAGACAGAACTTTGTGGATTTGGTCACATTGGTGGGCGAGAAGTTCAACCCCAAGCTGCCCATTATCGTTCAGCATTTCCGTTTCCATACTGCCGGCCAACCCCAGGGAGAGTCCGTGATGACATTTCTGGCCCGTCTGCGGAAGCTCGCAGAGTTCTGTGCATCACTGCCTGAAGAGTTGTGAGTCAGGCTGGTTAGGGGCACCCACGATATGGCTGAACAGATAAACTATTGGCTGAACTACAATTGGACCTGAAAAAGGCTGCTGAAATGGCTCTATCCCCCGAGAGTGTGGAACAGGGGGTACAGGAGCTACAGAGCATGGCACTCCTCAATCTGGGCTACCCAACCGCCTGCAGAGCATTGCCTCCTAGATCCGATGATTCCAACCGGCCCTGGGGGCACAACCACCGAGAGCCACACCGACATTGGCAAAGTCAGGATACACCGCAGGCCTTTTCCTCAAACCTGGAAGAACTGGGTCAGAGGGACCAGGACAGGGCTGAGAAGCACCAGGGAGAAGGACCACCTTCCTGCTGTCCCATCAGGCATGCCCGCCAACCCCGGGACTGGCATATTTTTGGGACAAAGCTGTTGACGACTGTCAGCAGCTGCATTGCATTGCTGCACTAAAGGTAGCAACAACATGCACCACGTTCTGCATAAACCGCCACCTGGTCTTAATGGAGTTGGACACTGGGACTGTCATGGCTCTGTCATCAGCCGACACACTTTCAAGTGTATCAGTTCCAAGATCCAAGTTTTGGGCTTGCAGGACATGGATGCTAGTTTAGCCACATATATCGTGGAGCCGTTGGCAATTGGCGGTACCTCAGTGGTTCCCATCGAGTACAGGCAGCTGATTGAGGGAGGAGGGGGTGGTCCTAGTTTGCTGGGACGTGACTCATTGAAGCTCCTCTGCCTTGACTGCCAGCGGGTTTGCATGAAATGTGCCTGGAAATGTGCCAGGAAGAGCCAAATGCCGTGCTGGCGAAATTCCTTGAAGTTTTCCAGAAGGGTCTGGGCACCACCCAGGGGGCCACGGCCAAATCAGCGTAGACCCCTTGGCCCAGCCACACTATTGCTATGCCCACCCTGTCCTAAGGTCAGCACGGTAGCACGGTGGTTAGCACTGTGATTTCACAATGCCAGGGTCCCAGGTTTGATTCCCCGCTGGATCGCTGTCTATGCGAAGTCTGCACGTTCTCCCCGTGCCGTGTGGGTTTCCTCCGGGTGCTCCGGTTTCCTCCCACAGTCCAAAGACATGCAGGTCAGGTGGATTGCACATGCTAAAGTTGCCCTTAGTGTCCAAAAGGGTTAGATGGGGTTATTGGGTTACGGGGGTAGGGTGGAAGTGAGGGCTTAAAGTGGGTCAGTCCAGACTCAATGGGCCGAATGGCCTCCTTCTGCACTGTATGTTCTATGTTCTATATGCCCTGCAGCCAAACATAGATGCTGAACTCGACCATTTGGAAAATTTGGGCATCATCCACCCCATATAGTTTGCGGATTGGGCAGCGCCAGCCGTGCCTGTACTGAAGCCCGATAGCATCATACGCCATTGCGGGAACTATAAAATGAAAGTCACTATGTTTCCCATTTGGACCATCACCCCATACCATGGATAGGTGACCTGTATGCACAGCTCAGTGAAAGCCACACCTTCACATAGCTTGACATAAGCCACACTTATCTTCAGCTGATCATCGACCCGGGATCGAGGAAATTTGTGGCGGTAAATCTGTAAAACGGATTGTAGGAGCATACCAGACTACCTTTTGGGGTATCATCCGCCTGCACAATATTCCAACATGTCATGGAAACCATACTGTAGGGGTTACCGCGCATTGTGATTTACCTTGGTGACTTCCTGGTCACCGAGACGTCGAAACATGAACAATACTCCAATGTTTTTCAGCCACCGGTGTTCGGCTGTGCAAAGAGCAGTGTGTGTTCCATGCCTGAAACGTCACATACCTGTAAAAGTTACTGTGGACCACAGCGGCCTTCATCCAGTCGAGAACAAGGCATGAGCAGTCTGACAGGGCCCCGTTCTGGAGGAGCCCACTGAAATCTGTTCATTTCTCAGCATTATTGACTATTACAGGAAATTTATCCCGAACCTCACGACTCTGCTGGCACCCTTAGCTTACACAGGTTGCTGAAGAAGGGTCAGGCATGGACATGGGATCCACAACAGCAGGCAGCCTTTGCCGAGGTAAAAAAGCAACTCTTGCCCTCAGGCTGCTCACCAACCTGGACCCCGTCAAGCCACTGGTACTCACCTGTGACACCTCGCCTCATGGCATCCGAGCAGTCTTAGCCCATCAGATGGACGATGGCACGGAAAGGCCTATTGCTTTCACTTCTCGGACTCCCACAGCAGCTGAGTGAAATTACACCCAGATTGAGAAAGAGGGTTTGGCCGTAATATTTGCGGTGAGGAAATTTCATCAAAACGTCGATGGCCATGATGTCACGGTTCTGACGGATGACAAGCCTTTGCTGGGACAGGCGGTCCCTCCCGTCATGTCCGCACAAATTCAGCGATGAGCCTTCCTGTTGGCAGCTTATGAATATGTATTGGAACACTGCCCCGAGACGAAAATCCCTCATTTGGACGCTGTAGGTCAACTTCCCCTGCTAGCCAGGGCACTGCCGCCTACTTGCACCAACGAAGTTGTCGTGGCTTTACGTTTTATGGATACATTAGCCATTACCGCGTCCCAAATCAGGTCCTGGACCCAGACGGATCCCCAGATAGCCTGGGTCCGGCACATCATATTGTAAGGGGGTTCAGCACCGCGTTTTGTCGATGACCTGAGAGCTTTCACGACAAAGGTGGTGGAACACAGCATGGAGGACAACATGGTCTTCCTGTGGGGGACACGGGTCGTGGTCCTGACAAAGGTGGTGGAACACAGCATGGAGGACAACATGGTCTTCCTGTGGGGGACACGGGTCGTGGTCCTGACAAAGGTGGTGGAACACAGCATGGAGGACAACATGGTCTTCCTGTGGGGGACACGGGTCGTGGTCCTGACAAAGGTGGTGGAACACAGCATGGAGGACAACATGGTCTTCCTGCGGGGGACACGGGTCGTGGTCCTGACAAAGGTGGTGGAACACAGCATGGAGGACAACATGGTCTTCCTGTGGGGGACACGGGTCGTGGTCCTGACAAAAGTCGCAGCCCCATTTTGAAGGATCTCCACAATGGAATCTCGAAGGTGACGATGCTATGTGCGGTAGCCGGCATCGACACCAACATTGAAAATACGCCCAACAGTTCAGCCAGTGCCAAGAGCAGCAGAAGCATCCATCGCCGGTGCCCCTCCACCCTTGGGAGTGACTGGGACGACCTTGGGTGTGCCTTCATGTCGATTTCATCGGGCCTTTCTTGGGTTCGATGTTCTTGATCCTGGTTGATGCCCACCCCAAGTGGCTGGACGTTCACCAGATGGTATCAACGACCTCCAGTGCCATGATTAAGAGACTCCGCCAGACATTCAGCATACACGGTATACCAAACGTCCTTTTCTCCGACAATGGGCACGGAATTTGGGGCATTTTATAAATCAACTGCATTAACCACGTCCACACGTGCCGTACCACCCGGCATCGAACAGCTTGGCTGAGCAAGCGGTCCAGACATTTAAATGGAGAATGTGGAAACAGACAACTGGCTCTCTCGAAACGTGCTCGGCCTGATTTCTTTTTTACTACAGACTGATGCTGCACCTTTTCAAACGCCTGAGCTTTGTGTTGTTGGATATTCGCAGGAAGGTCCACAGAGGGCAGGAGCATTCCGAATTGGACTCCGGTAGACGCAAGCCCTGATGGACCATCAATTCACACGAGTCGAGTTGTAGAAGAGAACAGTGGTTTTAATAAGCTAAGAAGTATGCCAGCCTGCTGCTGCTCCCGCACTGAGAACTGGCCATAGGTCTGCCAAATATATACTTCCCCCGAGGGGCAGAGCCACAGGCGGAGCCAACAGAAGCATCAACACAACAACAGTAAGCAACAGTGAATAAGAGCAACAGTGAACATATATACAGCGGTGGATAACAGTAGGATGAATAACAAATAACGGTAAATATATATATCGTAGCAATACATGGTTCACCATATGCCCTTACGTCGATTTTCGCCTGGTGATTCAGTATACGTCCGGAATTTCGGCGACGGAGCCACGTGGACCCTGGGCCACTTAAACAGACAGAGCGAGTGTCCTACATGATACGGGCACAGGGCCGGGAATAAAATAGGTGCGTGGATCAACGGTCAAAGTGCAGCGGCGCCGCTCCAGCACGCAGTCAGGAAGCAACGGTCTCCCGTGCGCTACACGCAACCGGGACCTGCACAGGCGACGCCCGAGAACCAGCCCAGGATGAAAAAGGACCTGAGACCCTGCTCATCAATTCATGGCAGACACTGTTCAGGATTTGTGGGGGGAAGATTTAGGGAGGAGCATTATATCCCTCGCGGAGAGGTCAGAGGGTGTGGACTATTAGGTTCCCCGTGACATTATCAGAATATGAGTTTCCCCGATAAGTGGCAGGGCTTCCACTTAACCAGGGAGGCCAGGCGAATATAAAAAACCCCACCCGGATGTGGGTCAGGCCAGTTGAATCCTTTGGGAATTGGAGTTAATATAGTGTGTTGTGTTATTAAACCATTTTGTTTTGTCTCCATCATCGCATCCTTGTGATCGCTCTGTCTGGATCCAACAGTAATGAATCATTTTGTTTATTGATCAAAAATCTGCACTTGGGCAGAATGTTTACTGATTCAAACTGGGCTATTCTGGAATGTATTTTCAATGTCTTGTTTTCCGTTTTGTTTTATAGTTATTTATCTACACCCTTCAGCCATTTCAGTAAATTACTGATACTTTCTGACACATATTTTAGATTGAAATCTTTCTGACTAGAATACAGAACCCAGTATTCTTTAATATCACATTAGCATATTAACAGAGAAAGTCACAGAAAGTGGCCATTCCTTGACATAAATATTTAATAAAACATTCCCACCATCATAGATGCTAATCTTCTGCCAATCCGAGTCATTTCATGTCATATCACTTTGGTCGTATGAATAGAAAAGCAGAATATTTTTTCAAAGGTGACATACTTGCTGGTGTTGATTGTTATATTACTTGGAGTAATATATTATTACTCATTTGTTTTTGCCGAGATGTACTTAACTTTGATGATGATGAATACTCAAAGTCGTCCAGTGGTAACAAATAATTTATTGAATAACTAATCAATTAACTTGTGATTTTGATTCTTCAATACTTTTACTTGTAGTTAAATTAAACATGATTGAATTAGATTAACTATGAATAATATACTTTACACTCTGAGCTAACTGTACACTTCTGTTCACTAGCCACAACAGACCCGAAGATAGTGGGAAAACAGATTTAGCTTGTATTTATACTCTCTGTTAGTGTTGGCCACTAGTGATCTTCTGATTGTACTGACTACACATTAACCCTTCATGTATATACATATACAGAGATCACTACATATCTGCTTTTTGTGTTACATATTTTGCATATGCTGTAAAGAAAATTGTACATAAAGAAACAATGCAGTTTGTAATGCATTATACAGAGCCAATGAATCAATCAGTTTAAAGTTCACAAATTTAAACAATTGGGTTTACGTCTTATTCTGCTTGATCTTCTCTGTAGACTTGGAGTAGTTGAGGTTTTAATGTCCTTCTGATCAATGTCAGTGGGCTTTTTGATATTCAAGTGCTGCTGGGTAAGTTAAATTAAAACAGGTTGAGGAATTTGTAATAGGTCTCGCCGATTTCGTCGAAATAGTACACCCTCTGCAGACTTGGCAACATATGAGCGTGGCACTGCTTGTCTGATTACTGTGGCAGTCTTAGACCATCCTCCTTCTTGATGTCGAAGTCGAACAATATCATCTTTTGTTAGCGTTTTCAGTGGAATCGCATGTAGATCATAATGGTGTCATTGTTTGTTGCGTTGTAGTTTGATCTTACTCGGTACACACAATTGATCCTGATTGCTGATTTGAAGTGTGGGTAACATTGTTCTCACATCACGATTGAAAAGCATTTGAGCCGGAGACAGGCCTGAGCTTAATGGTGAGGCTCTGTAGGAAAGCAAAGCCAAGTAAATGTCGGCTTGCGAATCATTTGCCTTGCTTATGAGTTGTTTTACAATGTGCACCCCCTTGCCATTTGACTGAGGGAACTGTGGACTCGAGGTGATATTGTTAAAATTGTATTGTTTGGAGAATTCCGCCCACTCCCAGCTCGCAAAGCAAGGACCATTATCGGACATAACCATTTGTGGAATCCCATGTCTTGAAACGGTCTCCCTACATGCCTTAATTACTGACGAGGAAGTGAGATCCAGAAGTTTCATCACTTCAGAAAATTTGGAGTAGTAGTCTATGATGAGAACATAGTCTCTACCTGTAGCATGGAACAAATCGATTCCTCCTTTTGTCCACGGTGACGTAGTTAACTCATGCTGCTGGAGTGTCTCCTTACATTGTGCCGGTCATGTTTCTGACATGTGGCACACATTATTACCATATCGGTTATCTCTTTATTTATCCCAGGCCAATATGCAGCCTACCGTGTTCTTCTCTTGCACTTCTCGATCCCGAGATGTCCCTCGTGAACCTTGCTGAGCATCTCTGATCTGAGAATTAGCGGAATGACGATCTGGTCATTTCTGAATAGCAGTCTGAATTCCACTACAGTCAGTTCTGTCTGTATGTTTTGAAACTGTGGACAGTGTCCATTTGGCCAACCATGCTAGAGATGATGTAGTACTTGGGACTTTTTGTGTCTAGATGTATTTGCTGCAACGTCTCATCAGATGCCAGAAGGTTCTCCTTGTAGTTGAGCTTCAATATCATCAATGGATTCAGGAGGTGAGCTTTCAGTATTGATGGAGTTAGATAGTGTATCAGCTCTGATGAGGTCCTTTCCTGGAGTGTATACTAGTGTGAAGTTATACCTCCTCAACTTCATCATCATTCTTTGCAGGCGAGGACACATCATTTACGTTTTTTCCAATTATATTGACTACTGGTCTGATATCCATTTCTACGATGAACGTAGGAAGCCCGTACACATAGTCATGAAATTTTGTGATGCCTGTGATTATACCAAGATACCCTTTTTCAATTTGTGCAATCCTGCACTCCGTGGCGGTCATCGTTCTGGATGCATTTGCTACTGTAACCCAGTCTGCTTGGTTGTCGTGTTGAAGAAGCACCGCACTGATTCCATCTTGACTGGCGAAGGCGGAGATCTTTGTAGGTCTGATTGGATCAAAAAAGTCAGAATTGGAGTTGTCATCAGTTGATGCTTGAGATCCACCCATTCATCTTGATGGTGTGGAGTCCACTCAAACTTTGTTGTCTTCCTGATTAGGTTTCATAGAGCTGACGTCCTTGTTGACAAGTTGGATACAAACTTTCCTAAGAAATTAATGAATCCTAGAAATCGAAGCACAGCTTTTTTATTTTTCGGCTGCTGCACGTTCTGGATTGCAGTAATGTTTTCGTTATCTGGCCTGACACCTTGAGCTGATATTGCATCACCCAAGAAATTTAAAGATGAACGTGCAAACATACACTTTGAAAGTGTTCTCCAAGGAACCTCTTCGTCTGAAAAATCATTCTTAGATTTGTGATTCTCCATTTTATCAATGCTGCCAACATTGATATGTTGTTGTTTCTGTGTTTGAGGCTGATATATATCTGTTGACTTGCATTGGAAAGCAAACTGATTAAGCTTGGAGCACTTTAAATATCCTTTTCTTGTGCAGGGAATTTCCCCTTTAAGTGGGCATTACCACATCGGTAGCACATCATGACGTTGTCTCTCTGACGCATGATGCACGTTTGCGCATGCGCAGATTACTTCTCTTGAGCCCCGCATTTTTGTACGAACTGCGCATGTCCCGAGCTGGAGTGCGCGCGCGCAGGTTAGCTGCCGTCCAGAATGTGCCTCTTAGCTGCCTGCGACATCATTTTAACACTCTCAACCTCGTAGTGGACGTTCGCACCCTTTTCCCGGTTCTAAAACTCCAACTATTGATTTTTGCTTTGCTCATGCGAAAAACATTTTTCGATCATGATTTTGAGCGTTTGATCGTTTTGTCTCAATAATGCTTCTCTCAAGCTTTCACACATACTATATTTGCTTTTGGCCTCTCCTTCAGAGAATATAAATGAATTATATAACTCTATAGCTTGCCGATCTGCCATTGACAGTAGCAGGGCTATTCTTCTGGCTTCAGAGACAGTATTTAAATCACGCGCTTCCGAATAAATTTGGAACTGCTGTTCAAAGAGTTTCTAGTCTGAATTTAAATTACCGATAGTTCTCAGCTGCCATACAGCTTGAACATGGTCCACTGAATCGATTGGATGTTGAGGATCTGATTGCTGCACAGTCTTCCACAGTTGAATAGTTGGTACTGTATTTTTCTCTTTTCTTGCCTAATCTTCCTAGTAATCTATCTCAAAGCTAGTTTCCTGGTACCATGTTATATTACTTGGAGTAATATATGTTACTCAATTGTTTATGCCAGGATGTACTTAACTTTGATGATGATGAATGCTCAAAGTCCTCAAGTGATAACAAATAATTTATTTCTTTATTTATTTATTTTTAACAAACAATTTTATTGAGGTATTTTCAGCACATAGAAAAAGTGACATTGCACTGTACAAAAAAAAAGAAGTCAAGGCACAAATTAAACATAGTGCAAACCACGGCTCTGTACATGCATGGACCTGCAATTTATTGAGTAACTCATCAATTAACTTGTGAGTTTGATTCTTCAATACTTTACTAGTAGTTAAATTAAACAAGATAGAATTAGAATAACTATGAATAATATACTTTACACTCTGAGCTAACTGTACACTTCTGTTCTCTAACCACAACACACCCAAAGAGAGCGGGAAAACAGATTGAGCTTGTATTTATACTCCCTGTTAATGTTGGCGTCCAGTGATCTTCTGACTGTACTGACTACACATTAATGAAGGGGGAGGGTGAAAAGTCAGAGGTCGTGGTTCACATTGCTACCAATGACATAGGTAGAAAGAGGGGTGAGGTTCTGCAACAGAAATTTAGGGAGTTAGATAGCAGATTGAAAACCAGGACCTCAAAGGTTGTAATCTCTGGGTTCCTCCCAGTGCCATCTGGCAGTGAGTATAGGAATAGAAGGACAAAGTTGACCAGGGGTTTTCAAACTCAGGAGTGTCATGGGCGAGTATCGGAGGGTCACGGAGCGACGGTCGCGATGTTCCGAATTGTGGGAAGTAGTGGTCAATGGTCACGACCGGAGTGGGCAGTCCCTGATTGCCTGCGGCATTCGAGGAGTTGTTGAGGTGCGAGGTCACTATGTGGGAGGGGGCTGACAGGCGACCAAGGGTGGTGGCTCCAGCTTGGAGCTCCATTCTGGTGCTCGTCCTCTGTGTGCTGCTTGACTAGTCCTCTGCCATCGACAGGCAGTATGTGACCAGTGGCTCCGTGGTTAAGCTGCTCAGTGTCCGCTTGCACTGCCGTGATGTGAAGTACTGATCAGGAAGTAGTCAACTACTGGACAGTGAGAGGGAAGCCAGGCCAGGTTTTTCAGCGAGGAATATCGATCTAATGTGGCCAGTTAATTAAGCTGACACATGTCAACGCTGGACGAAACCATAACTTTATGTCGCCACTCCCTGGATACCAGGAAGTAACTATGATTATCAGAAAGGAGAAGGAGATGACTTGGATGTTTGGATAGTTCCAATGCAGTGGAACCAGTAAGAAATATTCAATTCCGGCTTCCTGGAATGTGGCAACTAGGGGCTTTTCACAGTCACTTCATTGAAGCTTACTTGTGACAATAAGTGATTATTATTATTATTATTGTGACATTGTGGAACTTCCGATTGCGGCAATGCGGTGTGCGGTGGCGTACAAGGCGGCTCTCTTTCAGCGACACGGTTTTGGCCTTTGTCACCCGATTATCAGGAGTAAATTTTCAACAAAAGACAAGACAAATTTGCACTTGTTGTTCTCTCCTCCGGAGCAGTGGATGGAAGCACAAGACACGAAGATCTGGGAAGTGGAAGAGGCAGTCTAGGATCATTGTGACCGGATTGCCTCTTTTGAGGCTGGGGTTAAGTTGATGGCGGAGACCCAAAAGGTTTTAAGAACCAAGGTTGAAGACCAGAAAACAGGTCCAGGTGCCAAAATCTGTGAATTGTTGGGCTACCGGAGAGGATCGATGGCACAAATGCCACATAAATCAATTCTGTACATAATGATATACATGGCCTCTGACCACGAGGTGGCAGCGTAAACCCACCATGTGACCTTGTGGCTGGGGAGTTGGGAGTAGCTCGTGCGATAGATGTATTTTGCAGTAGCTCTACAATAGTTAAATCGCGTTAGTAGTTTATTATTTTACTTATCCTAGTTATCGTTATCACTCAGTTGTTTCACAATGAATTATTTAAATTAGATGTTCTGTAGTTCATCATTCACTTCGGCCTGTCTACAGGCATGACAGACACTTGGCAAATTAGTGGGGAATGGGGTTTTTGCTAACCCTCCCGAGGTGGACTGGGCCCACAGGTCACTACGAGAGAAACCAAAATCTGGCGATCCACCACGGGCAGTCATAGTTTGCCATCATAGATTTCTCGATAAAGAGCGGATCTTGAAATGTGTGAAGGCCATGAAGGAACGCTATTGGGATGGGCACAGTGCTCGAATTTACCAGGACATTGGGATGGAACTGGCGAAGCGACGAGCTGGGTTCAACAAGGCCAGGACTTCACTTTACGAAAAAGAGGTGCAATTCGGAGTGGTGTGCCTAGCTCGACTGTGGGTCATGTTTCAAAACAAGGACCATTACTTTAATTCACCGGAGGAGGCTTTGTGAGGAGGAACAGACTAGGAGAGATTTGATTGTGGTTATGGGATGTGTTTTGGAGATTTTCGAATTTTGCATGTTCGTAGCACAGTGGGCTAAACAGCTGGCTTGTAATGCAGAACAAGGCAGCAGCACGGGTTCAATTCCCGTATCGGCCTCCCTGAACAGGTGCCGGAATGTGGCGACTAGGGGCTTTTCACAGTAACTTCATTGAAGCCTACTTATGACAATAAGCGATTATTATTATATAGTTCCTGTTACTGTTTGTGTTTTAGCTATTTGGGGTTCTGTGTTCTTCTTCTTGCACTTGATGGTATGGAGTAGTATGATTGGTGAATTAGGGGTGTGGATTATTTATTTATTTATTTATTTTGCTGAATGTGTACTTTTGTTTTGGATGAGGGACTGGGGTAAATGGGTACCTGACTTTTTCTGGCTGGGATTTCCCTTTGGTTTAGTTTCACTTTCAGACTTGCTGGACAGGACCACCTGGCTCGCAGTTCTGCTAGTTGAAGGAAACAAAGTAGGGGCTGCGGCTAGGTGCTAGGGGTGGGAGTGATTTCTGTTTTGTTTGTTGGGTGAGGTAATGGGTTTAGGTTGGTTGGGTTTTCTGTGCTGGAGATGGGAGGGGAAGCAAATGGGTTCCTATTTGAGCTGGGAGGAATGGTTAGTCGATGTTTGGAAGGGTGAGGGAAGTGGGGAGGGGTACTGGGTGGACAACCGAGGTGGTGGTTGGAAGGGGAGGGTTAGATAAAATGCTGGTGACGAAGGTCTCTCTATATGAGCCGAATTAGGGGTGGAGGCGGCGTCCATCTTCGGTGGGCCTAGATTCGAGGTACATTGGTGCCCAGAGAGGATATGGCTGACTCTACTGGAGGGAGGGTCCGGAGCCCCCCCACTAGGTTGGTGACATGGAACGCTAGGGGATTTAATGGTCCAGTTAGAAGGTCTTGGTGTTTACTCATTTGAGGACTTTGAACACAGAGATTGTCTTCTTGCAGGAGACACATTTGCAAATTAGGGATGAGACAAGACTGAGGAAAAGGTGGGTGGGGCAGGTGTTCCACTCAAATTTTGATTCAAGGTCGAGAGGAGTTGCGATCTTGATCAATTAGAGGATGGCATTTATGGTGACTAGAATTTTGAAAGACCCTGAGGCAGGGGGGTGGGGGTGGGGTGCGATATGTTATGGTGAGTGGGCTCCTGGCGGGTGCATCAGTGGTATTAGTGAACATTTATGCACCAAATTGGGACAACACAGATTTTATCAAAAGGATGGTGGCAGCCATCCCTGATCTGGACTCACACCAGTTAATTCTGGGGGGAGATTTCAATTGTGCATTAGACCCGAGGATGGACAGTTCAAGTCCCAGGTCTCTGTTTACTTCTGGGATGGCAAGAGGGTTAGCTGTGTACAGGGAACAGATGGGGTGGTGGATCCATGAGGTTTAGTCACCCAAGGGAGAGGGGGTTTTCCTTCTCCTCTCAGGTGCATCAGAGTTGATGTTTTCATAGTGGGAAAGGCTTTACTCCCAGGGGTGGTGGGAGCTGGGTACTTGCCGATAGTAATATGGGACCATGTTCCACACTATGTGCATATGCGATTAGAGGTGGGCCAAGCCCAGCACCCACCATGGAGGTTGGACACATCACTCCTGGCATATAAAGGGTTTTGTGAAAGGTTAACTTCGTCCATAGGGAATTACACAGGTTGCAGCCAGAATGGGAATGTCTCGCCTTCCACATTCTGGGAAGCGTTGAAGGCGGGGATCAGAGGACAAATAATATTATACAGAGCCCACAAGGCTGAGGCTGGCAGGGCTGAAAGGTAGAGGTTGGTAGATTTAATCTTGGAGTTGGATCGACAGTGCTGCACGGCCCCTACGGCAGAGTTGTTGGCAGAGAGAAAGTGGCTACAAATGATGATGGAACTTGAATCAATGGGGAATGCGGTAAGCCAGCTTCGCCGTTTGCGAGGGACATTTTATGAATACGGGGATAAAGCCAGTCGATAATTGGGTCACCAATTGAGACGGCAGGCAGCAACATGGGAAAGCTGAGGGGGAGAGCTGGTTACTGCCCCGGATAAGGTTAATTGAGCTTTTGAGGTTTTTTATTGAGGGCTACACAAGTCTGAACCGCCAACGGATGGCTCGGGGATGGAGTGACTTTTGGGCAGACTGGACTTCCCAGTGATAGAAAGGGTGAACGGGGAGGGGCTGGAGGCACTGTTGGTTTGGAGGAAGTTATAGACTGTATTGGTTCCATGCAATCGGGGATGGCTTTACAAACAGTTTGTGGCCTTGCTGGCACCTCACTTACTGGGAATGTTCAACAACTCTGTGCTGAGAGGGGTGCTGCCTGCCATGCTGACGCAGGCTTCAATTTCTCTAAATCCCCCCCAAAAAATGAAGATCCCTTGAGTGTGGATCTGGAGGGCCTACTTCACTATTAAACACTGATGCGAAAATATTAGCTAAGGTTCTGGCGAAATGTTTGGGGTTGTGCTCAGTGCCCAGACAGGATTTGTCAGTAGCCGACAGTTGTCGTCCAATATCAGGGGGTCTTTGAATGTGGTCCTGTCGCCCTCTGTGGCGCAGGTACCGGCGGTAATCATCTCCATGGATGCAGAGTCGACCTTTGACCATGTGGAGTGGAGCTACCTCTTTGAAGTTTTGGGGTGATTTGGGTTTAGTCCTGCTTTTATTTCCTGGGTGAAGCTGCTATATAATGCTCCCCACGGCTAGTGTCCAGACCATTGCCGTGAGCTCAGGATATTTCTGACTTCACAGGGGCATGAGACAGGGATGCCTGCTGTCTCCCCTATTGTTCGCGCTAGCGATTGAACCTTTGGCCATTGCGCTTCGATCATCAGGGAAAAGGAACGGTATTGAGATTGAGGGGGGGGGGGGGGGGGTGAGGAACATAGAGAGTCCCTTTACCCGGGCGATTTGTTATTGTACGTTTTTCATCCTCTCATAGGTGTCGGAGAAATTATGAAACACTTGAAAAAATTTGGATCCTTTTCAGGGTATAGATTGAATATCAGCAAGAGCGAGATGTTCCTGGTAAATTCCCTGGGGAAGAGGACAGATCTGGGGAGGCTGCTTTTTAAGCTGGCCAATGGAAGTTTAGGTATTTAGGGATTCAGGTGCTGAACGATTGGACATTGTTGTGTAAATTGAACTTGACCAGTCTAGTGGAAGAGTTGAAGGCAGACTGGAGGAAGTGGGATGCCCTCTCACTGACCTTGGCAGGTAGAGTCCACATGGCCAAAACGAACATTTTACTGAGGTTTCTATTCGTTTTCCAAAGTCGTTTGATCTTCCTCCCCAAATCCTTTATCACAAGGGTTGATAGATTCATCTCTGCCTTTGTCTGACTCCCAGGGTTAGAACAGCTTTCCTGCAGAGAGGGCGACAATCACGTGGGTTGGCGCTAAGAAACCTGATGCTCTATTATTGCTGATTAGGCCATAGCGGGAGTAGTGTGTGCAGTTCTGGTCACCACACTATGGTTAACTGGAAAGGGTGCAGAAGCAATTCACCAGGATGTTGCCTGAGCTGGCGTTTCAGCTAACAAGAGATCCAGGATAGACTACGGTTGTTTTCCTTGGAGCAGAGAAGGCTGAGGGAGTACCTGATTGATGTGTGTAAAATTATAAGGGACACAGATAGAGTAGAGAGGAAGGAAAACTAGCCCTCAGCAGAAAGGTCAAAAGCCAGGGTGCATAGATGTAAGGTAATGCATTTTGGAACGTGTAATGCAGGTAGGGAATATACAGTGAATGGTAGAACCCTCAAGAGTATTGGCAGTCTGAGAGATCTAGGTATACAAGTCCACAGGTCACTGAAAGGGGCAACACAGGTGGAGAAGATAGTCAAGAAGGCATATGGCATGCTTGCCTTCATTGGCCGGGGCATTGAGTATAAGAATTGGCAAGTCATGTTGCAGCTGTATAGAATCTTAGTTAGGCCACACTTGGAGTATAGTGTAGTGTTCAATTCTGGTCGCCACACTGCCAGAAGGATGTGGAGGCTTTAGAGAGGGTGCAGAAGAGATTTACCAGGATGTTGTCTGGTATGGAGGGCATAAGCTATGAGGAAAGCTTAAATAAACTTGGTTTGTTCCCACTGGAACGACAGAGGTTGAGGGGTGATCTGATAGATGTCTACAAAATTATGAGGGGCATAGACAGAGTGGATCATCAGAGACTTTTTCCCAGGGTGGAGGGGTCAATTACTAGCGGACATAGGTGTAAGGTGCGAGGGGCAAGGTTTAGAGGAAATGTACGAGGCAAGTCTTTTACACAGAGGGTAGTGGGTGCCTGGAACTCGCTGCCGGAAGAGGGGGTGGAAGCAAGGATGATAGTGACGTTTAAGGGGCACCTTGACAAATACATGAATAGGATGGGAATAGAGGGATACAGACCCCAGAAGTCTAGAAGATTTTAGTTTAGACAGGCAGCATGGTCGGCACAGGCTTGGAGGGCCGAAGGGCCTATTCCTGTGCTGTACTTTTCTTTGTTCTTTGTTCTCTTTGTTTTTTGTAAGAGGCAGGGGATTTGAGGAAATACCTTTTCACCCAGAGGGTGGTTGGAATCTGGAACTCATTGCCTGAAATGGTGGTAGAGGCAGGAACCCTCACAACATTTAAGAAGTATTTAGATGAGCACTTGAAATGTCATAGCATGGGTGGTACAGTGGCGCAGTGGTTAGCACTGCTATCTCACGGGTATTTAGTGTGTCAAATCCACCTTTCCTTCACATCGTTTTGGGTTGTGGGGGTTAGACCCACGCAGATACTGGGAGAATGTGCAAACTCCACACGGACAGTGACCCGGGGCCGGGATCAAACCCGGGTCCTGTGAGGCAGCAGTGCTAACCACTGCGCAAACCTGCTGGGGAATCTGAAATACAGGGACACAGTCACAGGATAAGAGGCTGATCATTTAGGATTGAGGTGGGGAGACAGTAGTTCACTCAGGATTGTGGATGCTCCATCATTGCATACATTCAAGACTGGGATAGACAGATGTTTGGTCTCTCAGGGATTTGGGAAGTTGGCAGGAAAGGGAAATTGAAGTCCATCATCACATTGAATATTAGAACAGGCTTGATGGGCCGAATGGTCTCCTCCTCCTAGTTTTTGTGTCCTCGCATGACAAGAAATAGCTGAGTGGATTGAACACAACAAAACCCAGGGGGTCTGGGAATATCTCGCTTCGGGTTGACCACACATTTAGATGTCAAAGAAGATGTAATTCACTTCTATTAATTATCTTTTTAGATTCAGAGAGAACTGAAAGCTGGCAGTATTAATGGCTTTTCTGTACTGAGAATATATTTTGGTCATTATATGTAGCTCATTAAGATTGATTGATGAGAAATTACATGCCCAAGTTCATGATTCATGTCCCCAGGGTGCAAAGTTGTATGCCGTCAATATGACGGATGAAAATTCAAGAGTCAGTGATATTTAATCTGGCTGCTATCTATCTGTCCATTAGGTGCTATGTGTCCCATTGAGAAAGTAGGAAAGAAAGAAATATATAAATATACATATGTATAATATCCACGCCGCCCTAGCTACTTTACAAAATTGTTCTTTTTTAAAAAAATGGACAATGGCTGGACTTGTAAAATGGCCACCGCTGACCCATATGATGGTGGTTCTAGAAGTTTCTGAGCAATTTCAAAGTGAACAAAGCATAACATATCAAACCCCTGGAATGTGACACTCCTTCCATTGCACAAACATTCCAGCCAAGAGAGCATGAAGGATTAGCAGACAAGACATCTGCACCTCCCAGCTATGGACAAAGCTATGGACTTAATCACCACAGCAGGTACTTGGATAAGAAATCTGATAGAACAGTGGTTAGGAGTGTTGCTTCACAGCTCCAGGGTCGATTCCCGGCTTGGTCACTGTCTGTGCGGAGTCTGCACGTTATCCCCATGTCTGAGTGGGTTTCCTCTTGGTGCTCTTGTTTCCTCCCACAAGCCCCGAAAGAGGTGCTTGTTCGGTGAATTGGACATTCTGAATTCCCCCTCAGTGTACCCGAACAGGCACCGGAGTGTCAACTAGGGGATTTTCATTGCATTGTTTTTTTTATAAATTTAGAGTACCCAATTTTTTTTCCAATTAAGGGGCAATTTAGCGTGGTCAATCCACCTAACCTGCACATCTTTGGGTTGTGGGGATGAAACCCACGCAGACACGGGGAGAATGTGCAAACTCCACACGGACAGTGACCCAGGGCCGGGATTCGAACACGTGTCCTTAGCGCTGCAGTCCCAGTGCTAACCACTGCACCACATGCCACCCTACGTCATTGCAGTGTTAATGTAAGCCTGCTTGTGACAGCAATAAAAGATTATTGGATTATTAGATGGCTGACAGACAGGAAACAGAGTAGCGAAAAATAGTTGTTTTTCAGATTGGAGGAAGGTTTGTAGTGGGGTTCCACAGTGCTGGGAACCTTGCTCTTCCTGATGTATATCATTTCAAAATTTATGGATGATGCAAAGATTGGAAACGTTGAGGATAGTCTTGAACTTCAAAAGGACATAGACATGTTCATGGATTGGACAGGCAAGTGTCAGATGAAGTTCAGTTCGGAGAAGTCTGAGGTGATTCATGTTGGCAGGAAGACTGTGGAGAGACAGTATAAATAAAGGAAGAAATTCTTGGTCACGTACAGAAACAGGATATATGTGCACATAAGTCATTGAAGGGCATGTAGGAAGAGCAGTCAGTAAATCATACACTATCTTAGGTTTTATTATAGAGGTATTGAGGACAAAAGTGAGGAAGTAAATTTGAACATGTACAAGATACTATTTCGGGCTCATCTGGAGTAGTGTATCCAGCTCTGCATGCCATACATGAGGAAGGATGTGAAGACATTGGAGAGAGTACAGAAGAGATTCGCAAGAATGATTTCAGGGATAAAGAACTGTGGCTATGAGGATAGATTGGAGAGGTTGGGACTCTTTTCCTCGGAGAAAAGAAGGCTGAAAAGAGACATGATAGAGGTATTCAATATCTTCAGGGGTATGGACAGGGTAAATAGTGACAAACTATTCCCACTCATGAGTACATAGAGAACTAAAGGGCACAGATTCAAAAAAGTAGGCAAAAGGAGTAGCGATGTGAGAAAATCTTTTCCACCCAGAGGGTGATTGGAGTCTGGAATGAACTGCCTGAGAGGGTGGTGGAGGCAGGTTCGATTGAGATATTCAAAAGGGAACTGGATTGCTATCTGAAAATACATAATGTACAAGGTTATAGAAGGCAAGGGTTAGGTGCTCTTTCGGTGAGCTGCTGCAAACTTGATGGGCCGAATGGATTCCTGCAGTCCAGAAATTGTGATATTGTATTGTGATGGTTTGCGACTCCTCAGCTCCACAGTCACCTGTTCAAAACATAACAGGGTTTAATAAGGAGCCTCCTCGTTAACTGAGTAACTCGACCGGAAACCACCCTTTCATATGAACAAAACTTGAGCTGTTAAGCTTGCTTTGATTGTACAGATTTTGAATTTTATCTTCTGTTGTGGCTTAACTTCCGAAGAGAAAACAGGACTCCAGACTTGCAGCTTGCCTTTGACCTCCATTTCTCCCAAAGTCTGGGGCGGGATTCTACCCTACCCGGCGGGGCGGGGGGTCCCGGCGCCAAGGAGTGGCGTGAACCACTCAGGCATCAGGCCGCCCCAAAGGTGCGGAATCCTCCGCACCTTCAGGGGCTAGGCCCGCCCCGGAGTGGTTTGCGCCCCGCCGGCCGGCGGGTAAGGGGCTTGACGCCACGCCAATCAGCAGCGAAGGGCCTCCGCCGGCCGGTGCGAGTTGGCGCATGTGCGGGAGCGCCAGTGTGTGCTGGCGTCATTGCGCGCATGCACGGGAGGGTTCATCTCCACATCGTCCATCGCGGAGGACCACAGCGGCCGATGCGGAGGAATAGAGTGCCCCCACGGCACAGGCCCACCTGCGGATCGGTGGGCCCTGATCGTGGGCCAGGCCATCGTGGGGGCACCTCCTGGGTCCAGATCCCCCCGCACCCCCCCGAGAACCTCGGAGGCCGCCCATGGAGCTGGGTCTCGCCGGTAGGGACCAACCTTGATTTACTCTGGCAGGGGCCCTCGTTAAACGGGCGGGACTTCGGTCCATCGCCGCCCGGATAATTCGGGTGTCCCTGGGACCCATTGAGTCGCGCTGCTCCCCGCCATTCTCCGAGGCGGGCGGCGCGATTCACACCGTGGCAATTTTTGGGGGGGCTGGAGAATCCGGAGGACAGCGGGGCCGGGATTCACGCCGACTCCCGGCGATTCTCCGACCTGGCCGGGGGTCGGAGAATCCCGCCACCCAATCTCCAGAAAGAATCCTGTAGTCGCCCTACAGAGTGAATTAATTCCCAGGATACAAGGAAATTTAATGCTGCATCCTCAAAGGATCCAACCTGCAACCGAGTTCCCAGGGCCAGGAGCAGGAATTTTGCCTGACATGCCACCTGAAAGAACCTTAATTAGACATTGACTTACTGGACTCTGGACTCACATGGAACCACCATTTTTATTTTTACTGTGGTCTTGCCCTGAACCCCTTTATTTCTCTTAGCGCTCGTTCATTGTATGAATGCAAAAAAGGTCTGGGCAGCTCTGTGGTGCAGTGGTTAGCACTGCTGCCTCATGGCGCCGAGGTCCCAGGTTCGATCCCGGCTCTGGGTCACTGTCGTTGTGGAGTTTGTACATTCTCCCCGTGTCTGCGTGGGTTTCGCCCCCACAACCCAGAGATGTGCAGGCTCGGTGGATTGGCCACGTTAAATTTCCCCTTAATTGAAAAAAATGAATTGTGTACTCTAAATTTATTTTTAAAAAGTAGAGGATCGGATCACTCCAAACTGAAGGCTTGAGGAAAATACACCACTTATAAAGGGGGAAATAAAAAATAAAAACACATCTTTTTGTTTATGAATGGGTGTGAGAGGAGGATTCAGGGCTGTTTAAATTAATCCTCCTCTCGATCGCACTATGTGTCACACTTAATTATCAGCGTGAGCACTGACTGAGGAAAAGTGATGGTGACATCCCAAATTAAACCAATCAGAATGTCTTTGCAAACTTCCACCACGCGCAAGTATTATCAATACTTTGTGTCTTTTTTTGTTTCTGCGTTTTACACACTGAGAGGTTCCAGGTGTGAAACAGTTCATTCAGTCCAATCGCTCCACTTTAATGTCAATCCTCTTCCTGAACAGGTCATTCTAATCACGTTGACCTATTTTGCTTCCAGATTTCAGTGTAGATGAAGCAAGATGTAGTTCATCAAGATTTAAACCAAATGTTATTCTTTCATACGAGTGAAACAATGGACTGATAAAAAGATTGATAAACAACAAGGTGTAATATTACTGTAATAGACTCTTTATTTGCTATCTTGTCAAACATCCCCTCTCTGAAGACCAATGGGTTTAACCTTCAGCCTTGTCCTTCCATTTGGACTATCAATCTTCTGGTAAAACAGCTTGTCTGGGCATCCATGTTGCTTAATGAAAGCTCTGACATACAGTGGCATGAAATTGATCCCTATGACATAGAAAATATTATCCCCATGAGCGGAGCTCAATCAATGGGCTTTTGTTGATTATTTTTCTTAATAGTTCTGCTGCAGGATGTCTTATGCGTTAATCAATTCAAGAAAAATTAACTTTGGAGCATTAAGTAGCAGCTTCTGTCAGTAATCTTGACACCTGCAAGTGTGGCCATGATAAATAGAGTCAGATAGTCACTGTTTGGTGTGGTGAACACTCTGCACATGCTGTTCTCAGAATCGATCGGACACTACACTTTGCTGGCAAGATGTAAAAGAAAGAACTTGCATTTATGTAGCATCTTTCACAACCTCACAACATGTGACAGCTGGTTAAGTAATTTTGAAGTGCAGTCCCTGATGTAACGGAGGAGACTGGGAAGACTATGCACGGCAAGATCCCACAAACTGAAATGAGGATGCATGCGAGGCAGCACGGTAGCATGGTGGTTAGCATAAATGCTTCCCAGCTCCAGGGTCCCAGGTTCGGTTCCCGGCTGGGTCACTGTCTGTGCGGAGTCTGCACGTCCTCCCCGTGTGTGCGTGGGTTTCCTCCGGGTGCTCCGGTTTCCTCCCACAGTCCAAAGATGTGCGGGTTAGGTGGATTGGCCATGATAAATTTCCCGTAGTGTCCTAAAAAGTAAGGTTAAGGGGGGGGGGGGTTGTTGGGTTACGGGTATAGGGTGGATACGTGGGTTTGAGTAGGGTGATCATGGCTCGGCCCAACATCGAGGGCCGAAGGGCCTGTTCCGTGCTGTACTGTTCTATGTTCTATGTATTGCTGTTCTTGGTCAAAGGATAAATATTGGCCTGCACAACAGGAGAAGTCCCCTTCTAAGGTACCCCTGGAGCCTTTGCTTTACTTTATGCTTAGTGTTCCAGTTTGTTCATTGAAAATTGGGTCCCCGTGTCTGCGTGGGTTTCGCCCCCACAACCCAAAAATGTGCACAGTAGGTGGATTGGCCACGCTAAATTGCCCCTTAATTGGAAAAAATAATTGGGTAATCTAAATTTAAAAAAAAAAGAAAATTGGGGAGGCAATGGCATAGTGGTATTTTCACTGGACTAATAATCCAGAGACCTCAGGTAATACTCTGGGGACTCGGGTTCAAATCCAACCATGGCAGATCTGTCATTCAAAGTTTCATGATGTCCAAAAGCCATTGTTGATTGTCGTTAAAAAAACATCTGATTGGGAAGTCAATCTGCTGTCCATACCTGGTTCACACCATATGGCACCAGACCCTTGACTCTTATCTGCCACTCAGTTCAAGGGCAATTAGTGATGCCCACATCCCACGAAGGAATTTTTAAAAATCCAGTGGAAATGGTGGCACGGTGATATTGTCGCTGGCTAATTCTTTTTCCCCCCAATTAAGGGGCAATCCACCTATCCTGCACATCTTTTTGGGTTGTGTGGGTGATACCCACGCAGACACGGAGAGAATGTGCAAATTCCGCATGGACAGTGACCTGGGGCCGGGATCGAACCTGGGTCCTTAGTGCCGTGTGGCAGCAGTGCTAACCACTGCGCAACTGTGCTGCCCAGATTTTAATAAGTTGAGGACTCCGCACACATCCCTGCGGGACTCCACTAATCACATCCCATCAATTATACAAAGACTCAGTTATGCATGCTCTCTATCATGCCAATATGTTATCCCTAACATCATGAAGACCTGCTGGAGAGGTGAGGGACATGTGACCTCGGCCTGAGCTTGCAGAACAAGTAATAGTGCCTTTCTGAACTAGATAGCTCAGTCTGCTCTTTGACATCTGACTAGCAGCCACACAGAAAGGACCTCTGCCCAGATTGAATACCTGGCCCCATTCTACTGCTTCTGTCGGACGTTCTGTGCCATCGCCTGCAAGACTGATACATCTTTGCATGTCTATTTCTTGCTAGAATTTACAAGGTTAAAGGGTGATTTTATCAAAGTATTCAAGATATTAACAGGGAAAGACAGGGTAGATAAAGAAAGCTATTCCCACTTATTGGTGATTCTAAAACTAGGGGGCAAAGTCTAAAGATTAGGGTTAGACCGTTCAGGAAAGATTTTAGGAAGAGCGTCTTCACTCAAAGGGTGATAGAGATTTGGTACTCTCTCCCACACACAGCATTGAAGCTAGATCAGTTGTTAATTTAAAATCTGAGATAGATTTTTGTTCAGCAAAGATATTAAGGGATATGGGCCAAGAGCAGGTATATGGGGCACGATCCTCCGAAATGGAGAGAAACAGCCGACGCCGGAGTGAAACCCGGAGTGTTTCACTCCGGCATCAGAGGCCGCTCCTCGCCCCCTATTCTCCCCCCCCCCCAGGGGGCTAGGAGCGGCGGCGCGTGAATCCCGAGCGCCCGGTCTTGACGCTTGCGTCAAAGCGGCGTGCCGGGAATGACGAGGCCGGCGGCGCCAAAGTGACGTCAGCCGTGCATGCGCAGGTTGGCTGGCTCCAACCCGCGCATGCGCGGTCGCCGTCTTCCCCTCCACTGCCCCACAAGACATGGCAGCTTGATCATGCGGGGCAGCTGAGGGAAAAGAGTGCGTTGTTTACAGACGCCGGCCCAACGATCGGTGGACACCGATCGCGGGCCAGACATCTGATGAGCACGCCCGTGGTGCTCGCTCCTCCCTCCGCCCCCCACAGGCCACACACTTACCGGTCGCGCAATGTTCACGGCGGCAGTGGCCAGGTGTGGTTGACGCCGGCGTGAACCAGTTGGATTCGTCAGGCCGCTCGGCCCATCCGGGCCGGAGAATCGCTGGTCGCCGTGAGAAACGGCGAGCGGCGATTCTCCAAGCGGCGTGTCGCAAAACGTGACACATAATTTTGTGGGGGTGCGAGAATCGCGGGAGGTGCCAGGGCGGTGTGTCATGATTCGCCCGGCCCTCCCGCGATTCTCCCACCCGGCATGGGGAGAGGAGAATCACGCCCATGGAGTTAGGTCACAGGTCAGCCATAATCTCATTGAATGGTGGGACAGGCTCGAGGGGCTAAAAGGCCTACTCCTCTTCCTATTCATCTTGTGAAGTCAACACCACTGGAAAAGTGAATTCTGCAATGTCGCTTTTCAGCCCAGACCTCAGTAAAGGAACAAGTCACTGGACTTTGATTCTGGGCTCTGGAACTCACGTGAACTGATATTTATTTTAAGAAGTCTTACAACACCAGGTTAAAGTCCAACAGGTTTGTTTCAAACACGAGCTTTCGGAGCACGGCTCCTTCTTCAGGTGAAGGAGCCGTGCTCCGAAAGCTCGTGTTTGAAACAAACCTGTTGGACTTTAACCTGGTGTTGTAAGACTTCTTACTGTGCTCACCCCAGTCCAACGCCGGCATCTCCACATCATGGATATTTATTTTCTCTGTGGTCTCTGTACTGTAAGACCTTCTTCTCAACCCCTCTCTTTAGTACCTGTGTGTGGAGGTGATGTTGTGAAGCCTCCTTCCCACGTTTTGAGTGTGCGCAAATAAACTAACCCTTTAAGTTCATCCTATCTCGAATTTGCTGTGGGGTTATTAATAGAAACTTGGATTGCACAAAAACTGAGAGGTTAGGGAAATACTCCACTGCTTATGAATATTATTGGGATGCATAAGGGGGAATGATAAGGAATTTTTTCCAATCGAGGAAATAAATAGATTGACCTGCAAAACTTCAAAGTGTAGGAGAGGAGATGACTAAATTGTCACAGTGGCATGGCACAAATGGAGGCAAATTGTAAGAATTCAGAGGAAATCACACTTCTGGATTCCCAGAGGGCTGGTTATGTTAATAGTCTGCCATTGATGGTTACTGGGTGGAAACTCATGGGTGCATGTACCCACATGCCCAATATGTGTGCCCAATGGGCGGTGCTCTCTTCCAAGAGTGTAATTTTGTAAAATGAACTTGATCACCAACTATGGAAGTAGTTGTATTAGAGAGAAGGATGTGGGGCATTGTCTGAATTCACTATTCAGTAGCATTCTCAAATTAGTACTACATAATTACCAATGGCCAATAGTGCTAACTGCACCTTGAGTTAATGAAAGGATGTTCCTCTATAACAATTCAACTGAATACATGCAAAGTGTCTGATCAACTGCCTGTCACATTGGTTTGACTGACTCATTATCGTATTCATAAAATGCAGTAAATCACTATTAATTCTGCATGTCCTAATATAACTGAATTTGCAAGGAACCATGTAGAATACTGACCAAGCAGCAAGCAAGATAACTAACAATTTTTTGCTTTATTATTTCATGTGTTTTGGGCGTTGCGAGGCCATTTCAGAGGGAAGTTGAGAGTCAGTTGCTGTGGATCTAGAGTCACGTGAAGGCAGTAATCAGTAGTCTCACAGCCATTTAACATTATGTAGAGCATTAATGGGCTGGAGACATGGCTTCCGCTCCTTAATCAGGAAGAAGTCCTGCATCTGGGTGTAACTTCACCACTGGACTGCCATGATTCAAGGCGAATGCTCACAGCCACCTTCTCAAGAGAAACTAGGGCTAAGCAATAACTGCTGGCCTTGCAAAATTACTTTGACATCCTCCGATTGAATAAAATATTAATCCAGATTTCCGTTATCTCTCTGATGGCCTTATTGCATTGAGGCATTGTTTACAATGTTGCATGAACTTGAATATTCAAATCCCCAGTTGTAATAAGCTCCAGGAGACCCACAGGGACACCCCAATTGATCTCCCCATGGGGTTCGTGAAATACAAGCTCCCCTTGTTAGTGGAAAGAGGCTCATTAGCTGGAGCTCATAAAAACTACCACATAAAAGCCGGCCTGGACTGGGGAGATTGGTAGTTCGGACTGGGACCTTGGGACTGTAAGCCGTGTTTCGGCCTTTACTTCTGTTGTTGGATTGAACTTCTCGGGCCTGCTAAGCTTTTATACTGGAGACGAGAAAAATAACGGCTGTGATCCTGGAGGTCCTGACCCCACCAGAATTCTCCAGCATGACAACGACGTCAGTGAGGCTTAAAAATGCCCCTCTTTGGAAGGTTAGAGGCCTTTGATGCAGGCCTTGAAGACTGGGCCCAGTATGCCAAATGTATGTGGTATTTCTTCCAGGCAAATGGAGATGACGGGTGAAAGGTAATACTCTTGACTGCTTGCGGGGCTCTAACATTCAGCGCAATTAAGAGCCTCACCTGCCCTGGAATCTAGAACCTTTTGTGAACTCATGGAACTTGTTGCGAATCATTACAACCCTAAGCCACCAGTAATTATACAGTGACACCGCTCTAACGACCTCCTTCTGCACTGTCGGGATTCTATGATTAACGCGTCCGGGCGAACCCCCGGGGAATCGGTTATGGAATTTCTGACGCGTCTCCTTAAGTTAACGAACACTGTGACTTCGGCCATCCCTCCCTGAGATGTTGAGAGATCATTTGGTGTGTGGCATAAACGGCGACCCAACGGAAGCTGTTAGTGGAACTAGCCTTGGATCTAAAAAGGGCCATAGCGAGAATGCAGAAAAAGGAGTTCAGGAGCTCCAGGGTTCCACTGACTATGACATACATAGCATTAGCCGGCCCCCATTCTGACAAGTGATATCCCCCAAGGATAGGGCCTACATGACACAGTCACCACCAAAACAACACTGTGGTCAGACCCGCTGACCAACGGCCACCACAACCCAACAGAACATCTCCCCTGTGGACAATGACCCACAACAGGGCTGCAATTGGGGTCGGGTCTACCAGAAGCGACAGCGAATGCGTTGCCCCAGCCAAGTGACACAAATGACAGAGTCAGGGCTTTGCATATTTCCTCGCCTGAGGAAGATGACCTAAAGCAGTTAAACTGCAACAGGGCCACCAATGCAGCCCCAATAAGAATAACACTCCAAGTTAATGGTCAACCCTTGGGCATGGATATCAATATGGGGGCTGCTATTTCAAGTATTGGACAACATAAGTTCCGTAAGCTCATCCAGCACCTGGGCTTGAAGAATATCAAGGCCTGGCTGGAAACATACATCAGGGAACCATTGTCCATCACTGGGACCACGGTGACCCTAGTAATTCAGAGACAACCATCGATCCGCTGCCTATGGTAGTGGTGCAGAGACCCGGGCCTAGCCTCCTTGGCCGTGACTGGTTACAAAGACTTCGTTTGGACTTGTTGGGTACTGGTGGTTTGTACAAAGTCCTCGGAAGGTACTTCGATGTTTTCCAAGACGGCCTGGGAAAGATAAAGGGGAGAAAACTAAAATTTAGGTTGACCCTGAGGTCCAAGCTAAATATTTTAAGGGCTCATCCGGTCCCATGCGCCCTGCTGATGAAAGTGGATGGCCAACTGTACCTGGTGAAGAACTTGGGCATCATATGCCCGGTCCAATTCCCAAAGTGGGCAGCACCAGTGTTCCTGGTGCTGAAGCCAGACAAGTCCATTCGCCTCTGTGACGACTAGAAGATGACAGTCAACAGGGACCCCCGCTGGGACAGATATCCCTTGCCACGCATGGAGGACCTGTCCGTGAAGTTAGCTGGGGATCACATCTTCATGAAGCTGGATATGAGCCACATATACCTCCAGTTGGAGTTAGAAACAGCATCCAGCAAATACATCACTGACAACACCCAAGGGGGGTTGTATGAGTACACTCGGCTTCCAGTTGGGCTGTCATCGACATGTGCAATTTTCCAGCCAGGGATGGAAAACATCGTACAGGGGTAACGCAGGGTGGCTGTCTACCTGGACTATGTACTTTTCACAGTAGCCATGAGAAGGAACAGCTCGGCAACCTAGAAGAGGCCTTTCAACGGTTTTCCAACGTGGGCGTCTGCCTAGAAAGGAAAAGTGTGTCTTCCAGACAAAACAAGTTGCATACCTGGGATAATATATTGATAAGGATGGGTTGCAGGCAGTGGAGGAAATGGTCCGGGCTATCAAGGAAGTCCCGAGAGCTGAAAGCACGATGGAGCTGAGGTTGATTCTTGGGCTTGTCAAGTATTAAGGAAAGTTCATCCTGAACATGGATACCTTGCTGGCGCCCATGCACGTGCTTTTAAAAAAGAACCAGAGATGGGTGTGGAAAAGGCCACAACTGGAAACATTCGCCAGCGTGAAGCGAGAACTGGTATCTTCAAAACTATTACAGCCGTTGAAGCTGCTCATTCTCACGTGTGACGCCTATCCATATGGCGTTGGGCAGTGCTGTCCCAACGGGGAGATGATGGAATGTATGCGGCGATAGTTTACGCACTAAATCATTGCTTCCACAGAAACTGCTGCAGAAAGGAGGCTTGGGCACCACCATCCACTTCCAATAGCCCTTTCCATGTCTGCTCTGTTGTCTTCTCCTCCTCCTCCTGGCTCCACTAAATTAAGTTTCAGTGAAACCTACACATCTTACTCTGCAGGGTTTACTGAACACAGGTTCCTGGCGGCCACCCTCACCTGAGCCCCCTCCCCTTCAAAAGTGGGTTGATAAACTCGCCTTGTGGGGGGGGGGGGGGTGGTTCCTTGGTGCATCATAGGCCCCTGTTTGTACTTACTGTCCCTCGTCTGAGTTGCAGCTCATTGTGAGTTAAGGAAATTTTGCGCCTGATGCAGAGTTTCACCCAGTGGGACAGCACCTGGGTGGCAAGGGGGGGTGCCGAGTGCAGCTTTTCTTAGAACCTCCCCCGTACAGAGCTAAAAACATTATGTTAGTTCGCGACAGCATCCTGATGCAAAGAATTGAAACCCACCCCTTGATTGTGAGAGCTTAAATAACTGGTGAAACACTATTTTAATTCATTATGATGCTGTCTCGGTGGATTAGGTAAACAACATGTTGCAATAGACGTATATGACTCCAAAGACAGGCAGAACAGGTTATGCAGAAAGAAGCACAGATATTAAAGTGGACAGCATCAGATTGTGTACAAGTGCACAATGTTAGTTCCCATATATCACCAAGGTACAAATCAAAATCCACTTCTGTTCTGCTTTGCATTTATTACCATGAAACACGTTAAGGTTGAATGTTTGATGCACAGTGATATATAATTCAATGTACCTATAATTAGTCATGTGGAGAGTATGCAAGTACTTATCTAGTATTTATCTAGGGTGGCATTTGGATTTTGGAAATGTTGAAAAGCTGCAACAGCAATTAAGCTATGAAATAGAGTGAAACTTGTGAAACGGAGAACCGAATATTTTAGGATTGTATCCAGTGCATTCTTTGCAATTCATAATTCAAATCTTAGCTTGGAAAAATCTTGCAGGGGAAAGGGAGTGAGAACCCATTTCCTGCACCCAATGCAACAAGACTGCAGGGGCCGATCCTGGCTACTGTGGGCTTTGAAGGACAGTTTGTGTTTGACGGGGGGGGGGGGGGGGTTTAAACTGCTGAGTAAGGTGGAAATGTGGCACATACCTGGGGACAAAGATATACCCAGGTCGTGCCAATACGTATCAGCGAGAAGTAGCTTTTCACGACTACATGGGGCTGGATTTGCCATTTGCGAGACTCAAATGTGTTCTCGCCGGGACTGAATAGCAATTCGTTATTCATTCCCTGATTCAGGACATGCAAATGGGCCAGCACTCTGTCGCAATGAATTAGAAGCAATTCCCAGCCCAGCGGGCGGTGTAACGACTGGAGCCAGAATTAGCGTTAAAGAGCCTGACAAGCTGGAGATGCTTAGGAGCGCTCCACTCAACACATACTCATTGCAGCCAGGAAGATGACTCAGAGAAGACTGTCCCCCCCTCGATTTTGGTAATGTGAAGCGGATCCACTGCTCGATGGCAATGAGGAGAAGAGGGACACCCTCTTCCCCAGGGTGGGCAGCAGACTCAAGTCAGGCCCTCCTGAACAGCACCCGGGAGGAGGTGGCATAGGCAGTCAGTGCTGCCAGCCTTACCAGGAGGAGACAGCTCATGACCCTGAGGGAAGGAGGCCTCTGCACTGAGAGGGGCAGTATGCCAGGGAGGGTTGCAGAGGCCATAGTGCAGGTGTCCTTTGGTTGGGGTGAGCTCTGCTAATTCCTTGCTCCCTGTGGGGCAGTGCTTCTGAGCAGTGCCAACACCTGATGTGCCACCGATTGAGCATGGCCACGCCCATCCCCTTGATGATAACACTGAGGTACGAGGGTTCCAGAGGGGCGGCCTAGGTGGGCTCCCACATCATTAGAGGCTCTCTGAACATTTACAGGACACAGTGAGCAGTCAGCAGTGTGAACAGTCAGGAGCCTGTAAGTAGCACTAAAGGGGTGTGTTTAAAACCGTATACTGCAGCACTGGCAGGCCACCCCGATCCCAAGGGGGACTCCCCACGTCCACGTACTTGGTGCCAAGTCATTCTGTGCTATTCCGCTAGGCCCAGCCAGCCACTCCCCAGAAAGCCCAACAATTTTGAAGTATTTTTGAGAGTTTTTTTTTATCCTCTTGCTTCCCCTTAACGACCATGGCACCCAGGCCCCACTTGTAAATACTTGCACCAATTTGCACCCACGTGACCTCCGCTTGAGGGGGTGGAGCATGGCAGAGTGGTAAAGCATGCAGTCTCCAATATGCTAATATGATTTAAATCCATGCAGATGATGGTTTAGCATGGATCCGCTGCCATGAGGCTCAAACTTCACTAACGCCACTAGCGGACATCAGAAATGGCGTTGGGCACAAATCGCGGTTTTTCCACTGGGTGTTATTCTCTGCCCGATCATAATTCACGCTGTCAGTGGCGGGAAGCGCTGATTTCACCCCACGGTGTCCCAAATGAACCTGAGGGCCTTTGAAGCGCTGTGGTCATGTTGAAGGGCAGCAGCCAACGTGCAGATAGCAAGATCCCACAAAGCAATGTCATACAATCATATACAATCATAGTAAGAAGTCTTACAACACCAGGTTAAAGTCCAACAGGTTTGTTTCAAACACGAGCTTTTGGAGCACTGCTCCTTCCTCAGGTGAATGGAGAGGTATGTTCCAGAAACATTTATATAGACAAAGTTAGAGATGCTGGACAATGCTTGGAATGCGAGTATTTGCAGGTAAACAAATCATTACAGATCCAGAGAGAGGGATAATCACAGGTTAAAGAGGTGTGAATTGTCTCAAGCCAGAACAGTCAGTAGGGGGGGTGGATGTAATGCGACATGAATCTAAGACCCCGGTTGAGGCCGCACTCATGCGTGCGGAACTTAGCTATAAGTTTTTACTCAGCAATTTTGCGTTGTCGCGTGTCCAGAAGACCGCCTTGGAGAACGCTTGGAGAAGCCATCCCCTATGGACAAGCCCTCCGTATACACAGGATCTGCTCAGACGAGGAGGAGTGTAATAGACACCTACAGATGGTGAAAGATGCCCTCGTGCGAACGGGATATGGCGCTCGACTCATCGATCGACAGTTCCAACCCGCCACAGTAAAAAACCGCACCGGCCTTCTCAGAAGACAAACACGGGACACCACTGACAGAGTACCCTTCATCGTCCAGTATTTTCCTGGGGCGGAGAAACTACGACATCTTCTTCGCAGCCTTCAACACATCATCAATGAAGATGAACATCTTGCCAAGGTCATCCCAACGCCCCCACTACTGGCCTTCGAACAACTGCGCAACCTCAAACAAACCATTGTTTGCAGCAAATTACCCAGCCTTCAGAACAACAACCACGACACCACACAACCCTACCAGGGCAATCTCTGCAAGACATGCCAGATCATCGACTTGGATACCACCATTACACGTGGTAACACCACCCACCAGGTACGCGGCACATACTCGTGCGACTCAACCAATGTAGCCTACCTCTTACGCTGCAGGAAAGGATGTCCTGAAGCGTGGTACATTGGCGAGACCATGCAGACACTGCGACAACGAATGAACGGGCATCGTGCGACAATCACCAGGCAGGAATGTTCCCTTCCAGTTGGGGAACACTTCAGCAGTCAAGGGCATTCAGTCTCTGATCTCCGGGTAAGCGTTCTCCAAGGCGGTCTTCAGGACACGCGACAACGCAGAATTGCCGAGCAAAAACTTATAGTTAAGTTCTGCACGCATGAGTGCGGCCTGAACCGGGATCTTGGATTCATGTTGCATTACATCCACCCCCCCACCATCTGGCCTGGACTTGCAAAATCCTACCAACTGTTCTGGCTTGAGACAATTCACACCTCTTTAACCTGTGATTATCCCTCTCCCTGGATCTGTGATGATTTGATAACCTGCAAATGCTCGCATTCCAAGCATTGTCTAGCATCTCTGACTTTGTCTATATAAATGTTTCTGGAACATACCTCTCCATTCACCTGAGGAAGGAGCAGTGCTCCGAAAGCTCATGTTTGAAACAAACCTGTTGGACTTTAACCTGGTGTTGTAAGACTTCTTACTGTGCTCACCCCAGTCCAACGGTGGCATCACCACATCATATAAAATCATGGAATGACGACAGTGCAGAAGCAGGCCATTCAGTCCATTGTGTCTGTACTAGCTCTCTGTAAGAGCAAATCAGCTACTTCCACTCCCCTACCCTTCCCACATTGCCCTGCAACATTCAATTTTTCTTAAGGTGCTTATCCAATTCCCTTCTCATGTAGGGTTGGAGGCGTAGATGGAGCAAAATTTGTAAGGAGCATCCAGGAGAGTTTTTTAGAGCAGTGTATAAATAGTCAAACTGGGGAAGGGGCCATACTGGACCTGGTATTGGAGAATGATCCCGGCCAGGTGGTTGATGTTTCAGTCGGCGATTACTTTGGGAATAGCGATCACAATTCCATAAGTTTTAGAATACTCATGGGCAAAGACGAGAGTGGTCCTAAAGGAAGAGTGCTAAATTGGGGAAATAACAAAATTCAGCAGGAGCTCGGGAATGTGGTTTGGGAGCAGCTGTTTAAAGGTAAATCCACATTTGAAATGTGGGAGTATTTTAAAGAAAGGTTGATTAGAGTGCAGGACAGACATGTTCCTGTGAAAATGAGAGATAGAAATGGCAAGATTAGGGAACCATGGATGATGGGTGGAATTGTGAGACTAGCTAAGATGAAAAAGCATACATAAGATCTAGGCGACTTAAAACTGATGACGGTTTGGAGGAATATCGGGAAAGTAGGACAAATCTCAAACGCGCAATAAAGAGGGCTAAAGGGGTCATGAAATATCTGTGGCTCACAGGGTTAATGAAAATCCCAAAGCATTTTCTTCGTATATAAGGAGCAAGAGGGTAACTAGAGAAAGGATTGGCCCACTCAAAGACAAAAGAGGGAATTTATGCGTGGAGTCAGAGGAAATGAGTGAGCTTCTTAATGAGTACTTTGCATCGATATTCACGAAGGAGAGGGACATGATGGATGTTGAGGCTAGGGATGGATGTTTAAATACTCTAGGTCATGTTGGCATAAGGAAGGGGGAGGTTTTGGGTATTCTAAAAGGCATTAAGGTGGACAAGTCCCCAGGACCGGATGGGATCTATCCCAGGTTACTGAGGGAAGCGAGGGACAAAATAGCTGGGGCCTTAACAGATATCTTTGCAGCATCCATGAGCATGGGTGAGGTCCCGGAGGACTGGAGAATTGCTAATGTTGTCCCTTTGTTTAAGAAGGGTAGCAGGGATAATCCAGGGAATTATAGACCTGTGAGCTTGACGTCAGTGGTCGGCAAACTGTTGGAGAAGATACTGAGGGAAAGGATCTATTCACATTTTGAAGAAAATAGACTTATCAGTGATAGGCAGCATGATTTTGTGCAGGGAAGGTCATGTCTTACAAACCTAATAGAATTCTTTGAGGAAGTGACAAAGTTAATTGATGAGGGAAGGACTGTAGATGTCATATACATGGACTTCAGTAAAGCATTTGATAAAATTTCCCATGGCAGGTTGATGGAAAAAGTGAAGTTGTATGGGGTTCAGGGTGTACTAGCTAGATGGATAAAGAACTGGCTGGGCAACAGGAGACAGTGAGTAGTGGTGGAAGGGAGTGTCTCAAAATGGAGAAAGGTGACTAGTGGTACTCCACAGGGATCCGTGCTCGGACCACTGTTGTTTGTGATATACATAAATGATCTGGACGAAGGTATAAGTGGTCTGATGAGCAAGTTTGCAGATGATACTAAGATTGGTGGAGTTGCAGATAGCGAGGCGGACTGTCAGAGAATTCAGCAAAATATAGATAGATTGGAGAGTTGGGCAGAGAAATGGCAGATGGAGTTCAATCCAGGCAAATGCGAGGTGATGCATTTTGGAAGATCTAACACAAGAGCAGACTATATGGTCAATGGAAGAGTCCTGGGGAAAATTGATGTCCAGAGAGATCTGGGAGTTCAGGTCCATTGTACCCTGAAGGTGGCAACGCACGTTGATAGAGTGGTCAAGAAGACATACAGCATACTTGCCTTCATCGGACCGGGTATTGAGTACAAGAGTCAGCAGGTCATGTTACAGTTGTATCGGACTTTGGTTAGGCCACATTTGGAATACTACATGCAGTTCTGGTCGCCACATTACCAGAAGGATGTGGATGCTTTAGAGAGAGGGTGCAGAGGAGGTTCACCAGGATGTTACCTGGTATGGAGGGTGCTAGCTATGAAGAAAGGTTGAGTAGATTAGGATTGTTTTCGTTGGAAAGACGGAGGTTCAGGGGAGACCAAATTGAGGTCTACAAAATTATGAGAGGTATGGACAGGGTGGATAGCAACAAGCTTTTTCGAAGAGTGGGGGTGTCAGTTACAAGGGGTCACGATTTCAAGGTGAGAGGTGAAAAGTTTAAGGGAGATGTGCGTGGAAAGTTTTTTACGCAGAGGGTGGTGGGTACGTGGAACGCTTTGCCAGCTGAGGTGGTAGAGGCGGGTACGATAGCATCATTTAAGATGCATCTGGACAGATATATGAGAGAAGTAGACTTTGGTAAATAGGCAACAGGTTTAGATAAAGGATCTCAATCAGCGCAGGCCTGGAGGGCCGAAGGGCCTGTTCCTGTGCTGTAATTTTCTTTGTTCTTTGTTCTTCTGAAAGCCACAGTTAAATCTTCTTCCACCATCCTCTCAGGCAACCCGTTCCAGATCCTAATCACTGAGAACTCCTACAGTGCAGAAGGAGGCCTTTCAGCCCAGACTGCACTGACCCTCTGAAAGAGCACCCTACTTAGACCCACATAACCTACACATCTGTGCACACTAAGGGACACTTTTTTGACTGAGGGAAGAAATTGGAGCAAGCGGAGGCACGGGGAGAAATTCAAACTCACCTGAGGCCAGAACTGAACCTGGGTCCCTGGAGCTGACCACTGTGCCACCGTGTCGCCCCGTGTGTGCCGTGCCGCCCACTTTCTGCATAAAAAATGTTTTCCTTCATGTCATTGCTAGTTCCTTTGCCAATGAACGTTCTTGACCCTTCTGCCAATGCAAACAGTTTCTCTCTTTCTATAAGAACATAAGAATTGGACGTTAGATTAGGTCACTTAGACCCTTGAGCCTGCTCTGCCATTTGGAAGACTCCTTCCAGTTTATTTTCTTTATCCCTATTTATATATATGTGTCTCTGTCTCACTCTGCCTGTCTCTCTCTTTCTTTCTCTTTCTCTCTCGCTATCAAAACGAAAGCTATACTTCAGAAAGACCCTAACTGGAAGTCATCCCAGTGCATCAAAAATCCTTATCCTTATATTTTTTATTAATAGCTTCTTTCCCTTTCCACCACACTTACCCTTCTGTGTTGATTGTCTATATGTGTATAGAGAGTGGGATCAGTGAGGAAGCAGGGAGTTAGGAAAGGGTTATTAAACAGTCAGTAAATGCAACCAATGTCCTTGCAGGGAGGTTTTCTTGGCTGTTGGGCCAGCGATCCTGAGAGAAGGTTCAGTAGGGATTGATGCAGAGCCAAATTTAAAAGAGGCATCAAGTAAGTCAAGAACGTATAGAATGTATAGACCAGTTAAGTCACAAGGGAGTTTGGCAAGATTGGATGGTATGTATTTAAATGCAAGGAGTCTGATGAACAAGGCAGATGAATTGGGGACACAAATTAAAACATGGCAGTATGATATCATTGCTGTCACTGAGACATGGTTGAGAGAGGGCAGGATTGGCAGCTCAATATTCCAGGCTGTAGGGTCTTTAGGCGAGACACGGAAGGAGGTAAAAGTGGGGCAGCATGGTAGCATAGTGGTTAGCACAGTTGCTTCACAGCTCCAGGGTCCCATGTTCAATTCCCGGCTTGGGTCACTGTCTGTGTGGAATCTGCACGTTCTCCCCGTGTCTGCATGGGTTTCCTCCGGGTGCTCCGGTTTCCTCCCACAGTCCAAAGATGCGCCGGTTAGGTGGATTGGCCATGATAAATTGCCCTTAGTGTCCAAAAAGGTTAAGTGGGGTTACGGGAAAGGGTAGAGTCGTGGGATTGAGTACGGTGCTCTTTGTAAGGGCCAATGCAGACTCGATGGGCTGAATGGCCTCCTTCTTCACTGTAAATTCTACGATTCTAGGCGGGGGTGTCGCAATTTTGATCAGCGAATGAATTACAGCAGGAAGGAAGGATGACATAGAACATAGAACATAGAACGATACAGCGCAGTACAGGCCCTTCGGCCCACGATGTTGCACCGACATGGGAAGTCAAAACTAAAGGCCATCTAACCTACACTATGCCATTATCATCCATATGCTTATCCAATAGACTTTTAAATGCCCTCAATGTTGGCGAGTTCACTACTGTTGCAGGTAGGGCATTCCACGGCCTCACCACTCTTTGCGTAAAAAACCTACCTCTGACGTCTGTCCTATATCTATTACCCATCAATTTAAGGCTATGTCCCCTCGTGCTAGCCACCTCCATCCGCAGGAGAAGGCTCTCACTGTCCACCCTATCTAACCCTCTGATCATTTTGTATGCCTCTATTAAGTCACCTCTTAACCTTCTTCTCTCTAACGAAAACAACCTCGAGTCCATCAGCCTTTCCTCATAAGATTTTCCCTCCATACCAGGCAACATCCTGGTAAATCTCCAAAGCTTCCATGTCCTTCCTATAATGAGGCGACCAGAACTGTACGCAATACTCCCAAATGCGGCCGTACCAGAGTTTTGTACAGCTGCAACATGACCTCATGGCTCCGGAACTCAATCCCTCTACCAATAAAGGCCAACACACCATAGGCCTTCTTCACAACCCTATCAACCTGGGTGGCAACTTTCAGGGATCTATGTACATGGACACCGAGATCCCTCTGCTCATCCACACTGCTAAGAATTGTACCATTAGCCAAATATTCCCCATTCCTGTTATTCTTTCCAAAGTGAATCACCTCACACTTCTCTACATTAAACTCCATTTGCCACCTCTCAGCCCAGCTCTGCAGCTTATCTATGTCCCTCTGTAACCCTGCAACATCCTTCCACACTGTCTACAACTCTACCGACTTTAGTGTCGTCTGCAAATTTACTCACCCAACCTTCTGTGCCCTCCTCTAGGTCATTTATAAAAATGACAAACAGCAACGGCCCCAGAACAGATCCTTGTGGTATGCCACTCGTAACTGAACTTCATTCTGAACATTTGCCATCAACCACCACCCTCTGTCTTCTTTCAACTAGCCAATTTCTGATCCACATCTCTAAATCACCCTCAATCCCCAGCCTCCGTATTTTCTGCAATAGACGACCGTGGGGAACCTTATCAAACGCTTTACTGAAATCCATATACACCACATCAACTGCTCTACCCTCGTCTACCTGTTCAGTCACCTTCTCAAAGAACTCGATAAGGTTTGTGAGGCATGACATCTTGAAGGCTCTTCAACTGAAGCCTTATGGGTAATCTTAAAAACCAAAAAGGAGCAATCACTTTACTGAGAGTGTTTGAGAGGCCCCCAACAGTCTGAGAGGTATAGAAGAGCAGATATTTTAAAAATAAATTTAGAGTACCCAATTCATTTTTTCAAATTCACGGGCAATTTAGCGTGGCCAATGCACCTACCCGGCACATATTTGGGTTGTGGGGGTGAAACCCACGCAGACACGGAGAGAATGTGCAAGCTCCACACGGACAGTGAACCAGAGCCGAGCTCGAACCTGGGACCTTGGCATCATGAGGCAGCCGTGCTAACCAGTGTGCCACCGTGCTGCCCCTAGAAGAGCAGATATGTGGGCAAATTTCAGAGAAGTGTAAAAGTTATAGGGTAGTGATAATAGGGGATTTCAACTTCCCCCAAATTAACTGGGGTGGCCATAGTGTGAAAGATTTAGAAGGAGTGGAATTCTTCAAATGCATCCAGGAGAATGTTTTAAGCCAGCACGTAGCAGGACCAACAAGAGAGGGGATGGTCCTGGACTTAATTTTCGGTAACGAAGCTGGGAAAGTTGATGAAGTATCAGTGGGGGAGCGTTTTGCAGACAGTGATCATAACTCCGTTAGATTCAAGATTGTTATGAAAAAGGACACAATGGGTCTGAGATCAAAGTTCAAAACTGGAGGAAGGCTAATTTTAATAAGATCCAATATGATTTGGTCAGAGTGGACAGGGAACAGACACTTTTGGTAAATCTGTGACAGAACAGTGGGATGCATTCAAGAAGGAAACAGTAAGAGCACAGGGGCAACATGTTCCAATCAAGAAAAAGGGAGGGACCAACAAATCCTGTGGACCCTGGATATCAAGGAATATATAGCTTTGGATAAGGAGAAAAAGGGAGGCTTATGGCAGATATTCAGGGCTCAAAACAGCAGAAGCTTTCGAGGTGTATAGAATGTGCAAGCGGGAACTTAAAAGGGAAATTAGGAGAGCAAAAAGGGGACGTGAAATGATACCTGCAGGTAAAAGAAAGGAAAATCCTAAATTGTTTTACAAGTATATTAAGGATAAAAGGATAACTAGGGAAAGAGTTAAGGGCCACAGTGGTAATTTGTGTGTGGGGCCGGTGGATGTAGATAGTGTTCTAAATGAATACGTTATGCCAGTGTTCAATCGTGAGAGGGACAATATGGGTATTGAAATCAGTGAGAAGGACTGTAATAAAATTAAAGAGATTAACATCGACTGAGAGGAGGTTTTGAGTGTACTGGTAGGCTGAAAAGTAGACAAATCCCCAGGGTCAGATGAAATGTATCCCAGGCTTTTGAGTGAAGCAAGGGGGAAATAGCTGCCAATAATTTTTCAATTCTTCTCTGGCCACAGAAGAGATGCCAAAGGACTGGAGGATAGCCAATATGGTACCATTATTCAGGAATGGAGGAAGGGATCAACCAGGAAACTACAGACCAGTCAGTCTAACCTCAGTGGTGGAGAAACTATTGGAAGCAATTCTGAGAGTCAGAATTATTCTGCATTTGGAGAGGCAGGCATTATTCAAGCCCGGCTGGGTCACTGTCTGTGTGGAGTCTGCACGTCCTCCCCGTGTGTGCGTGGGTTTCCTCCGAGTGCTCCGGTTTCCTCCCACAGTCCAAAGATGTGTGGGTTAGGTGGATTGGCCATGCTAAATTGCCCGTAGTGTCCTATAAAGTAAGGTTAAGGGGGGGGTTGTTGGGTTACGGGTATAGGGTGGATACGTGGGTTTGAGTAGGGTGATCATTGCTCGGCACAACATCGAGGGCCGAAGGGCCTGTTCTGTGCTGTACTGTTCTATGTTCTATGTAAGAGTCAGCATGGTTTTGTGAAGAGGAGATCACGTCTGTCCAACTTGATTGAAATTTTCGAAGAGGTGACCATGGTGTCGATGTGAGTGATGGTCAAGGGGTATTTTTCTGACTGGAAGCAGGTGTCCAATAGGATCCTGCAGGGATCAGTGTTTGGGGCCTTGCTGTTTGTGGTTTATATAAATGTTTAGATATGAATGTAGGAGAGTTGATCATAGATTTGTGGATGATACAAAAATTGGTGAGGTGGTGAATAGTGAGGAGGAGAGCCTTAGATTAGGTTAGACAAGCTGGTCAGTTGGGCTGATCAGTGGTAAATGGAATTCAATCCAGATAAGTGTAAGATGAGCACTTGGGAAGGACAAACAAGGCAAGGGAACACAAGATGAACGACAGCACCTGGGAAGCACCAAGGATCAGAGGGACCTTGGTGTGCATGCACACCAGTTAAGGTAGCAGAGGAGGTAGATACAGTGGTTAGAAAGACATGTGGTATAGTTGCCATTACTAGCCGAGGCATAACGTTTAAGAGCAGGGTGGTTATGCTGGAGCTGTATAAAACATTGGTTTTACCACAGCTAGAGGATTATGTGCAGTTCTGGAATCCACATTATAGGAGGAATGTGATAGCACTGGAAAGGGTGCAGAAGAGATTTTCCAGGATGTTGCCTGGCTGGAAAATTTCAGTTATACAGATAAATTAGATAGACTTGGATTGTTTTCCTTGGGGCAGAGGAGACTGAGAGGGGGACATGATTAAAGACAGGAAGAAACATTTCCCTTTGGTGGAGAGGTCAATGACCAGGGGGCATAGATTTAAGATAAGGACAGGAGGTTTAGAGGAGATGTGAGGAAAAACATATTTTTCCTAGAGGGTGGTGGGAGTGTGGAACTTGCTGCCTGAAAGGGTGGTGGAGGCAGAGACCCTCATAACATTTAAGAAGTATTTAGATACTTGTGATTCCAAGGCATATAAAGCTATGGGTCAAGTGCTGTAAAATGAGATTAGAATAGTTAGGGTGGTTGTTTTTGACTGGTGCAGACGCGATTGGCCGAAGGGAATTTTCTGTGCTGTATGACTCTGTGACTCTGAACAGAGAACCCCCATCACAGAGAACCCCCATTACAGAGACCCCCACCATCAGTCACTCCTGCCTGGAAGCTCAAGAGATGTCCTGACAGAAACAGTGAAAAAAACACTGCTTTACTCTGGTTTAGCACAGGAATAAATCGCTGGATTTGAAAGCAGACCATGTCAGGCCAGCAGCGTGGGTTCAATTCCCGTACCAGCCTCCCCGAACAGGCGCCAGAATGTGGCGACCAGCGGCCTTTCACAGTAACTTGATTTGAAGCCTACTTGCCACAATAAGTGATTTTCATTTCATTTCATTACAGCCGTTGCCTCAGGCAGAGACAGCAGGAGTTGTAATTTCACAGAAAGTGAAAACCAAGGTTTTTAACCCCTTGGATCCTTTGATTTGCTAGGCTTCTATTCACTTCAAAGAGGAAAATATTTTACGAGTCAGATGCCTGGATTGTTTAATTTCATTTTCCTTCACACTTGAATGAGACTCAAGCACCCTGCTGTGAAACTAACCACAATGTTTATAAACATCTATCTATCTATCACCGACAGCTCATGACCACATCAAAAGCAGTTAAGTACTTTCTGCTGAGAAAAAGAGGAAGTGAAAGCACTTAACTCCTACATGTTTATAAACAACCCCAGATTCTTCAATCTATCAGGATCATTAAGGCCCCTCAATCACTGGAATCATTCTGGTAAATCTTTTCCCCATTCTCTATAATGCCTTCAGCTCCTCCCTAAAATGCAATGTACAGAACTGGACATGGTACTCCAGCTAAGGCTGAACCAGAGTTTTAGAAAGGTTGTTAACTACTAACTTTTCACACGCTCTCTCGTTTGCTGTTCTTATTCCTTTTCTTTTGCATTTTATTTTCTGTAGTTTCTTCTTCCAGCCGGTTTCTCACTTGTCTTATCAACCTGATTTCCGACAGACAAACATGTATTCTGTTTCACTTTACCCTCTATCTAATGGATACGGGGTAAATCATTCAGGACAAAGACGAGGAGAAATGTCATCACCCAGAGAGTCGTAAACCTGTGGAATTCATTACTACGAAAAGAAATTGAGGCCAAAAATTTGTGGCCGCGATTTAACGGGAAAAAAACGCTATCCGGTTTTGGACGTATTTAGCGGGATGTCTCACAGCGGCTGCAGCGCTGATAAACATCCTGCTATTGGATGGCATCATTGCTGACTTTTCTGGCCTCGGGGAGTTTCTTGCCATCAAGGCTACACTTAGAGTAATTTCCTGCTGGCTGCCTCAACTCGCCAGCAGGAAAGACTCCTCGCAGATTGAGCTGCCATTTTGGGAGGCCGCCCTGGGATCTCCCCCCTCCCCCCTTGAAAATGAAATGAAATAAAAATCGCTTTATTGTCACGAGTAGGCTTTAATGATGTTACTGTGAAAAGCCCCTAGTCGCCACATTCCGGCGCCTGTCCGGGGAGGCTGGTACGGGAATCGAACCGTGCTGCTGGCCTGCTTGGTCTGCTTTAAAAGCCAGCGATTTAGCCCAGTGAGCTAAACAAGCCCCCTTTCAGTGCCCCCTGTTTTCGATCCCACCCCTCCCCCCCCCCCACCAAACCTCGAGGTGGCCCCTGGGAACACACCCTCATTCCCCTTCCACATGGTGAGCCCTGATCCCTGGCAACCAACCTGGCATCCGGGCACCCTGAATCTGCCACACTGAAACATGGCACTGCCAAGGTGTCATGGTGACACTACCAGGGCACCAGGCTGGCAGTACCAAGGTGACTAGGTTCCAGAGGGAGTGCCGGCGTGCCATCCTGCCCTGTCCCCGACAAACCGGGGGTCTCTAATGGCCTGTGAGATTCCCCAGATGCCATTACAATTGGTCCACATTTGAGTGGACCAGTACTAAATGTTGCCCTGACGAGGTCTCACTGGGGAGGCTGTTAATTCCCCCGGGTGCTGGAAGAATCCGGTTGCCACATATTTAAATTAGCCAAATGACACATTTAAATATGCGGATCTGGATCGCGTCCAGTGAGGGTGAAATCCAGACCACAACGTCACACGAGGTTCAGAGGAATCCCGTGAGATGCTTCAAGCGTCGCAAATCTTGTGAGATTTAACAGCCTTGTCGGGTCACCAAGACAGGCCTGACGAGGCCAGTAAATCCTGTCCTGTATGTTTTCAAGAAGAATTTCCATGTAGCCCTTGGAGTAAAAGAGATCAAACGATATGATGGGGGGCGGGGTTGTGAGGGGAAGGCAGGAACAGGTTACTGATTTGGATGATCAGTCAAGAATCGGAATAAATGGCAGAGCAGGCTTGAAGGGTCGAGTGGCCTACTCTGCTCCTATTTTCTATGTTTCTATGTTAATTCATCATCGCAGGAACTATGGCCTTGTTTATCCTACCTTTGCCCCTTTTGGAAGTTTAACTTAACCGTATTACAACCAGCTCCTCTTTAAAGGCAGCCATTGTTTCTCTTGACAATCTTTGATTCCAATTGTCCTGTGACAGTTACGTTTTCACCCTAATTGAATTGGCCCTTCAACATTGAAATATTTTTACTCCATTTTGTTCCTAGTCCTCACTAGGATTGTTATGTCCTTGCATTTTCCCAATGACAATTGACCCATTTACCCACCCTCTTTCCCCAAAACGAAATAATTCCTCATTGGGGCCGAAACATACCGATCAAGAAAATTTTCCTGAAAACACTTCAGAAACTCTTACCGCTCTCTGGCCTTTACACTATTACATTCCCAGTTGATATAAGGATACTTAAAGATCCCCATGATGCGACCATCAATTCACGCGAGACAAGAGTAGAAGTAAACCGTGGCTTTAATCAACTTAGAACAGTGCCTGCCTGCGACTGATCCAATACTGAGAACCGCCTACATGTCGACTGCTCTTTATACCTCCCTTCAAGGGGAGGAGTCATGGGCAGAGCCCATACATGCCCCAACATGTTCCCCTATGGATAATGCCATACAATGGCCCATAGGAGAAGCCCACAAGGGCAACAGCATATCACAGATACAAATACAAGGGCAACAGCACAGATACAAATATAGTGGTGGATGATTGGCATAATACATTCACTACACCCCATCATCACTACTCTTTGTTCTTGAACTCTCTTCAATTTCCCTGCAAATGTGTGCCTCTATAGCTTTCCCATTAATTAGTAGATTATAAAATGTACTTTGTGGTGTAATGGTACCTCTATTGTTTCTTAACTCTCACATAAATAGTGTTTGGCCATCCCTGGTCCTTCTTGGACATCCGCTCTGTCCAGCACTGTGATACTCTCCTTCATCAGTATTACCACTCTTGTCGTGCTCAATTGCTCAATTGTTCTGTGTTTGATTATGTGAGCCTGTTTAACATTGATGCTAACTGTGCTTGCTTAGTTAAGCCTGAGTGTGGACTCAGGAAAGTAAACAAAGTTGGAAACTAGCTGCTAGAAGCATGATCGAACAAACATTATAAAACACTGTTAATAAATTCCTGATAGGTTGGTATGTCACTCCTGCATAGCTTTGAGATACAAAATACACAGCACATCCCTCCACCTTTCCATCCTTCCTGTCTTTCCTGAATATCTATCGAGGAATATTTAGCTCCAATGCTTTGTCATTTTTTGGGCCAGTTTTCTGTTCTTCACCACAGCCTCATGGTCCCATGTGGCGAATTGCAACAGCAGCTCAGCAACCTTATTTGTCAATCTTCTAGTGTTTACATAGACCAGATAATCTGTTTTTTTCAGTGATGTTGGTTGAGGAATAAATAGATTCAAATTTTCCCATGGGAGAGGCCAACTGGGGCTCACTTACCATCTCATCTGATAGTGCAGCACCCCCTCAGCACTGGCCTGATACAGGAGTTGAGACAGTATGCAAAAGTTCCAGATTTGATCTCTGGACCTTGGGCATAATTCCCCGGCCATTCGCTGGTGGTGGGTACTCTGGTCTGGGTTTCCCGGTGGCGTGGGATGGCTTCAATGGGAAATCCCATTGGCAAGTGGGAGCGAGTGACCAGCGAGCAGCACGCCAAAGTTCTCCGTCCTCGCTAGCTGTAGTAGCGGGGCAGAATTGCAATGGAGAATAGCAGCCCTTGTTACTCAGAGACCATCTTCTATCCCCCAAACCATCAGGACTGCATAAAAAATTTCTTTAAAAATTGCCTTTATGTTAAATGACACTATAAACATCACCGGTTACTGTCCGGGAAGAGGCGCACATAGGTTATTAAATGTTCAGTGTCGAACACACTCTGTCACACTTACTTCCACTAGAATAACTTAAACATCATAATCATGAGGAAAACTCTCTCACAATTGCAATCCACCAGCAAAGAAGTCATAAACAACTCCCAATGAAGCTATTGGCAAGGTGATGGGGAGCCAATAGCACTTTGTGAGTACGCTTTCTCATCTTTTTCTGTCAGTAGCCTAAGGGCATTATACTAAAAATAAAGTTTTGAAAATAGTAAGCACATAAAAATACATTATTCATAACATAATCATTAAACATGCTCATACAGCTGCGTTTCTGCGTTTGAAATCTCTCCAAAATCTTCCTCTGCAGCTTGTTCCTTATTCAAGGATCTAGATGTCGCTCGATCCCACACTTACCATCACCCTCTTAGTAAACAGGCTCAATTGGGCAGAAAGGAGTGGAAATTTGATTCTGTCTTGTCTCTGGGACAGAAATAGAGGACATGCTGTTGGCTTTCACTGGGATTGGAGAGTCCCTGACTCACCCAAAATTGGGCCCCGAGCAAGATCGGCATTTTCCCAGCGAGCTGTGGCCTCCATTTAGAGTCTGAGGTAGTTTGTTGGTTTCTGAAGGATAAACAGATTGTCTCCCCAGTAACAGCCCTGAAAAATAAATCTTGGGATTGTGGGAGTGTATGTCGCAGAGTGCAGGGTGAAAAGAAGGTGTTTGAGAGGGGTAAAGGCAATTGGGAAGAGGAAAGGGGAAGGAGCGGGTGACAGAAGAAGAGGAGGACGGTGTGAGTAGGGGGAGTTTTTTCAGGAGGGGGATGGCAATTTAAGGGGAAAGGTTGAAAGGGGGGAAGGATTTATTGAGAGGCAAAAGCAGGCTCAGAAAAGGAAAGTACAAGTGAGGGGGGAAAGGAGAGATTGAGCAAGAGGGGAAGAGTGTGAGGCAATCAGGAGGGGGTGGGGCAGTCAGGAATGGATGAGGGATCAGGAGGAGGGGTCTGGGTGATCAGGAGGGTGTGGCTTGGTCAGGACGGGATGAGGCGATCAGGAGGGGAGAGGTGATGGCAGGGGCAGGATGGCTGGAGTGGTCAGGAGGGGGGGGGTGGAGCGATTAGGTGGAGGCTGGGATGGTTGGGGGATGGGATGATCAGGAGGGGGTAGGGATATCTGAAGGGGGCTGGGATGGTCGGGAGGGGATGGGGATATCTGAAGGGGGCTGGGTTGGGGAGAATAGGAAGGGATGGGGCAGTCAGGAGAGAGCTGGGATGATCAGGGAGGTTGGGGTGATCCGTAGGTGGGAGGTGAATGGTGTGATCAGAGGGGGTTGGGGTGGTCAGGCGGAGGAATGCAGTGATTAGGAGAAGGCTGGGATGGTCAGGGGGATGGGGTAATCAGGAGGTTGTGGGATGATCTGAAGAGGGCTGGGATGGTCAGGGGAAATGGGGAAATCAGGAGGGGGATGTTGTAGACAGGAGGGGGATGGGGTAGTCATGAGGGGGTGGGGCACTTAGGAGGGGGGTAGGGCGATCAGGTGGGCTGGGGCGGTCAGGAGGGAGGTGGGGTGATCGGCGGGATTGTGATGGTATAGAGGGGGGTGGAGTAAGGAGAGGGGTTTAGGGGTGGACTAGAGGGGGAGTGGAGCTATTAGGAGGGGGCTGGGATGATCAGGGGGATGGGGCAGTCAGGGGGGGATGGGGCTCTCAGGAGGGGGATGCAGCAATCAGGAGTTGGTAGGTCAATCTGGAGGGGATGCGGTGACCGTGGGTGATGATCAGGGGCGAGCACTGATTGTGAGGAGGCCACGTCCACACCTGCAGTGGCCTTTGAAGGTGCAGTGGAGTCAGCATTCACGCTTCCATTCCTTCCCAACAAACATCCAGGAAAATATTTTCATAAAAAGCTAGTTGTCTGGTGGTGACCGTGATTCATCCCTTTCAGAACTGCTGAGTTCAGCTGCTCATGTACCTGATTATCTAGAATGGAACATGCTCAACACCGGCTGCATTTAGGGCAGACCTTGCATCAGAGGCTTCAAACAGTCTTGAGGCTCCCATAACATCTGTCCAACACTGGTTGCAGGCATCATCAGTGGACGCCTGTAGTGGAGCAATTAGCAATATGAAATTTGCAGGCTCACACTGGGCGGTGAGGCCCCTGCTTAACATCTGGAAAATGTGTACAGCCTTGCCAATGTTCCAATCCCATATGTTTCCAGGACGGACGAGTGTCAGCCAATGCGAGCTGGTCGGTCTACAACTCCCAGAGTTCCTGTAGTCAAATCAAAATCCGCACATTTTCAGCAGAGAAAGTGCCTCACACACCAGGAATATTTATTCCTAGTCTTGGCAGCAGTCCCGATTTTAACCCAACTCACCTCGTGGGAAGGGAGCGGGTTTCCTGCGCTTTCTCCTGCGCACCCATGCGCAGGCCGCATGCGCATTTTATATGGTCGCGGCCATCATTCTCAGCTCGCAGCCGGCATTGTTAAAAGCTGCTGCGGCTGTTGTGCGAATTTGCGCGATCGGGAACGCCGCGATGGACGGCTCCACGAACTTCCCGACACCCGCCCACGACTCACCCGCGGGTCGCAACCCCCACTTTGAAAATGCTGGCCTTAAATAATTTAAATCAGGCCTTCTGGTTGCAGCGATGCGGCGACCGGTCGCATACAAGTTGGCTCCCGTTCAGTGACATACTTTTGGCCCTTCTCACCCGATATACGGTTGGTAGATTTAATCCCAGAGGTGGATTGGCAGAACTCCACGGCCCCTGTGGTAGAGTTGTTGGCAGAAATAAAGAAGTTCCAAATGATGTTTGAGCTTGAATCGAAGGGGAATGTGGTGAGCCAGCTTCGGCGTTTGTGAGGGACACTTTACAAGTACGGAGATAAAGCCAGTTGATTATTGGCTCACCAATTGAGAGGGCAGGCATCCACACGGAAAATAGCTCAGGGTAAAGATGAGGGGGGAGAGCTGGTTACTACCCTGGATAAGATTAATGGAGCTTTTGAGGTTTATTATCGAGGGCTATATGATGTGACCATCAATTCACTCGAGACACGATAGGAAGTAAACTGTGGTTTTAATAGGCTTACAATTGAGCCTGCCTGCGACCAGAAGAACTGAGGGCAGGCTCACAAGGCTGCAGCGCTTTATACTTCTGGTAGTGGGAGGGGCCATGGGCGGAGCCGAGGGTGGAGCCCTGTACAAGCTCCTCATCTCCCCCTGTGGGCAGAGCCATGCAACGGCTCACAGAGAGAGCCCACAAGGACACAATATTATACAGTGTGAATTACATGATGTACATTCACCACACTATACAAGTCTGAACCGCCAGCGGATGGCTCAGAGAGGAAGCGATTTTTGGACGGATTGGACTTCTCACTTGTAGAAAGGATGAAAAGGGAGGGGCTGGAGACATTGTTGCAGTTGGAGACTATTAGTTCCATGCAATCAGGGAAAACAGCGGGGTCGGATGGTTTTCCGGCCAAATTTTAAATTTTGCGGCCTTGTTGGTGCCACACCTACTGGGAATAATCACCGACTCTCTGCTGACAGGGGTGCTGCCTGCCATGCTAACACAGGCCTCAATTTCTCTAAATCCAAAAAAGGACAAAGATATCCTTGATTGTGGGTCTGAGAGGCCTACTTCACCATTAAACACAGATGCGAAAATACTAGCTAAGGTTCTGGCGAAACATTTGGAGGGGGGCCTGCAGGAAGTGATCTCTGAGGACCAGACAGGATTTGTCAGTAGCCGACAGTTGTCGTCCAATATCAGGGGGCTTTTGAATGTGGTCCTGTCACCCTCTGAGGTAATCATCTCTATTGATGCGGAGAAGACCTTTGACCAGGTGGAGTGAAGTGACCTCTTCAAGGTCGAGGGCAATTTTGGTTTTGTCCTGCTTTTATTTCCTGGGTTAAGCTGCTGTATAATGCCCCCCCATGGCTAATGTCCAGACCAATGCTGTGAGCTCAGGATATTTCCGATTACATGGGGGCATGAGACAAGAATGCCCATTGTCTCCACTATTGTTCATGCTAACGATTGAATCATTGCGCTTAGATCATCAGGGAAATGGAACGGTATTGAGAGGGGGGTAAGGAACATAGAGAGTCCCTTTACACGGACGATTTGTTGTATGTTTCTCAATCTCTCACATGTATGGGAGAAATTATGGAACTGTTGAAAGAACTTGGATCTTTTTCAGAATATAAGTAGATACTGCAAAGGTCCTGATAATATTCCGGCAATAGTACTGAAGACTCGTGCTCCCGGACTGGCCGCACCCCTAGCCAAGCTGTTCCAGTACAGCTGCAACACTGGCATCTACCCGGCAATGTGGGAAATTACCCAGGTATGTTCTGCACACAAGAAAGAGGACAAATACAACTCAGCCAATTCCCACCCGATCAGTCTACTCTCCATTATCAGCAAAGTGATGGAAGGAGCCATCAACGGTGCTATCAAGTGGCACTTACTCAGCAATACTCACAGACGCTCAGTTTGGGTTCTGCCAGGGTCACTCAGCTCCTGACCTCATTACAGCCTTGGTTCAAACATGGACAAAAGAGCTGAATGCCAGAGGTGAGGTGAGAGTGACTGCGCCTGACCGAGAAAGACATCAAGTAGCCCGAGCTAAACTGGAGTCGATGAGAATCAGGGGGGAAACTCTCCACTGGTTGGAGTCATACCTGGCACAAAGGAAGATGGTTGTGGTGGTTGGAGGTCAATCATCTCAGCTCCAAGACATCACTGAAGGAGTTCCTCAGGGTAGTGTCCTCGGCCCAAACTCTTCATCTGCTTCATCAATGACCTGCCTTCCATCATAAGGTCGAAGTGGGATGTTTGCAGATGATTGCACAATGTTCAGCAACATTCACAACTCCACTGCTAATGAAGCACCCCATGTCCAAATGCAGCAAGACCTGGACAATATCCAGGCTTGGGCTGACAAGTGGCAAATTACATTCGTGCCACACAAATGTCAGATGATGACCATCTCTTACAAGAGGATCTAATCATCGCTCCTTGACTTTGAATAGCATTGCTATTGCTGAATCCCCCACAATCAACATCCTGGGGGTTACCATTGATCAGAAACTGAACTGGACTAGCCACACTAATACTGTGGCTATGAGGGCAGGTCAAAGGCTAGCAATCCTGCAACGAGTAACTCACCTCCTGACCCCTCCAAAGCCTGTCAACCATCAACAAGGCACAAGTCAGGAGTGTAATGGAATGCTCTCCACTTGCCTGGCTGGGTGCAGCTCCAACAACACTCAAGAAGCGCGACACCCAGCCAGGACAAAGCAGCCAACTTGATTGCTCCCCCTTCCACAAACATTCAAACCCTCCACCCCCGATGAACAGTGGCAGCCGTGTTAACCATCTAACAAGATGCACTGCAGTAACTCACCAAGGCTCCTTCGACATCACCTTCCAAATCCATGACCATTACCGTGTAGAAGGACAAAAGCAGCAGATACCTGGGAACCCCATTACCTGGAGTTTGCCCTCCAAATCTTTCACCACCCTGACTTTGAAATATATCGTGGTTCCATCGCTGTCGCTGGGACAAAATCCTGGTACTCTCTCCCTAATAGCACAGTGGGTATACCTACACCTGAAGGACTGCAGCGGTTCAAGAAGGTAACTCACCAACACCTTCTGAAGGGCAACTAGGGATGGGCAATAAATGCTGGCCTAAACAGCAATGCCTGCATTCTGTAAATAATTGTTTAAAAAGAGCTAGATGTTCACGGGAAATTCCCTGGGGAAGAGGACAGATCTGGGAGGCTGCCTTTTAAACTGGCCAATACGCAGTTTAGGTAACTAAGAATTCACGTGGTGTATGATTGGACTCTGTTACATCAGCTGAACTTGACCAGTCTGGTGGAAGAGGTGAAGGGGGACCTGAGGAGGTGGGATGCCCTCCCACTAACCTTGGCTGGTGGAGTACACACGGTCAAAACGAACATTTTACCGAGGTTTCTGTTTGTCTTCCAGAGTCTTCCATCTACCTCGCTAATTTTTTTTTGTGAGGGTTGATCGACTAATGAGGGGGGATCTTATTGAAACTAACAGCATACTGCAAGGCATGGATCGAGTGGATGTGGAGAGAATTTTTCCACCTGTAGGAAAAACTAGAACCAGAGGACACAATCTCAGACTAAAGGGATGATCCTTTAAAGCTGAGATGTGGAATTTCTTCAGCCAGAGGGTGGTGAATCTGTGGAACACTTTGCCGCCAAAGGTTGTGGAAGCCAAATCTCTGAGTGACTTTGAGACAGAGAACCTGATTAATAAGGGGATCAGGGATTGTGCAGAGAAGGCAGGAGAATGGGAATGAGAAAAATATCAGCCGATTGAATGGCAGGACAGACTCGATGGGCCGAGTGGCCTAATTTTGCTCCTATACCTTATGGTCTAAGTGAGAGATTGAAGATGCGGCTCTAGGATTGGGTTCATCAGCCACGCAAGGACCCACAGAACCTGTGACCAGTAACACGGAGTATCTTAGATGGACAATCATCCCCGTTAGCGAGTGATCACCACATTCTATCCAAAAATTCTATGAAATTATAGTTCCTTTAATGGAATTAACGGCCTCAAGATAAACCAAGATAAACAAAAGTTTTTAGAAAATAAAAATAAATCTTTCTTTCACTTTATTTGCATTTTGTACATATTTATAAATGCTAAACACCATGCAGCACGGTAGCATTGTGGATAGCACAATTGCTTCACAGCTCCAGGGTCCCAGGTTCGATTCCGGCTTGGATCACTGTCTGTGCGGAGTCTGCACATCCTCCCCACCGTGTGCGTGGGTTTCCTCCGGGTGCTCCGGTTTCCTCCCACAGTCCAAAGATGTGCAGGTAGGTGGATTGGCCATGATAAATTGCCCTTAGTGTCCAAAACTGCCCTTCGTTTGGGGGGGGGGGGGGGGGTTACTGGGTTATGGGGATAGGGTGGAGGTGTTGACCTTGGGTAGGGTGCTCTTTCCAAGAGCCGGTGCAGACTCGATGGGCCGAATGGCCTCCTTCTGCACTGTAAATTCTATGACAATATAAAACATGAACCTGCCAAATAATGTCCCCCAATGTCTCCTGCCTCTGCTCGATAATCCTAGACCTAGAAATAAAAATGCAAATAAAAATAATCAGGCGCGGCATGGTGGCGCAGTGGTTAGTACTGCCGCTTCACGGTGCTGGGGACGGGTCACTGTCCATGTGGAGTTTGCACATTCTCCCCGTGTCTGCGTAGGTCTCACCCCCACAACCCAAAGATGTGCAGGTGGATTGGCCATTCTAAATTGCTCCTTAATTGGAACATAAATTTAATTGGATCTTTAAATTTATTTTTAAAAAAGGTGTAAAATCTTACCTAACATCGGGGCTAGACGACCAAGTTGGCACTGTCCCTTTAATTTGCATTCAGCTGGTACTGCGCAGTGCTTCACTCAATCTGTTAAAAAAAAATGGGCCGGGTGTTTAAATGCCATGCGCTTCCAGCGTGCAGGCCGGTGTGTCTGCAATTCCGGGTTGTTGCATGCAAATGTGCGGCAGACCAGCAGCTTAAGTTGGGGACCCGAAAGGAAGTTACGGGCCATTATCCCTTGAGGCCTGTATAGTGATCTCTGTATATGAATATATTACTCATTAAATTAGTTCATTTTTAAAATTAGACTATTGTTCATTTCATCAACTCGGCTGGTTCAAAGAGTAATATATATATTACATAAGGTAATATAACATGGTACCAGAATGTTTAAAGGTTTTAAGAAAGGCTAGAGAAGATTTAGAATAAAAGATTTTTTAAAAATTGGAATCAACTGTTCAACTACAGAAGTCATCACAACATCGGAAACTTCAACAAGAACAACTTTTTAATGGACCAAGTTCAAGCATCAAGACATCTAAAGACCACTGGTAATTTAAATTTGAATTGGAAATTGTTCAAACAACAGTTTCAACTCTATTTAGAGCTAGTGACTTAGGTACTGCATCAGGGCTAGAAGAATTGCTTTACTTCTGTCTCTGGCAGGACAGCAAACAATTACAATCTTTAATTCCTTTAATTTTAATGCTGGTGAAGATAAAACAAAATTTGGCAAAGTTATAGCGAACATAGAACAGTACAGCACAGAACAGGCCCTTCGGCCCTCGATGTTGTGCCGAGCAATGATCACCCTACTTAAACCCACGTAACCCGTATACCCGTAACCCAACAATCCCCCCATTTACCTTACACTACGGGCAATTTAGCATGGCCAATCCACCTAACCCGCACATCTTTGGACTTTGGAGCGAAGTTCGATGAACATTGCAAGATGCAGACCAATAACATTTTAGAAAGATTAAAATTTCACAGAAGAGTTCAAAAAGGGGCTGGTTTAGCACAGGGCTAAATCGCTGGCTTTTAAAGCAGACCGAGGCAGGCCAGAAGCGCGGTTCAATTTCTGTCCCAGCCTCCCCGAACAGGCGCCGGAATGTGGAGACTAGGGGCTTTTCACGGTAACTTCATTTGAAGCCTACTTGGGCCAATAAGCGATTTTCATTTCATTTCATTTCAGTTGGTGAACCGGTGAATAATTACATTACAGATCTCAAACTCTTAGCTAAAACGTGTAACTATGCAGATTTACATGATTCACTTGTGAGAACTCAAATTGTTTATTGCATACTTGATGATACTGTCAGACAAGCATAAATTCGGCAAAATGATTTAAAGTTATAAATCGCGATTGATAAGTGCATCACTGTGGAACAGACCAAAAGTCAGTATTTAGCATTTTATTCCCCCAAAAAAGCGCAAATCTCTCCCACGAGGCAGAGAAAACCAAAATGCTGCTGCAGACAAAGCAGAAGACAGTGAGGAACGGAAGCTATCCTTCGCAAGCATTTTCAAGGTCTCCACATTCACACTACGCACAGAAATGCGAGACGTCGAAGAAGTCTGCGCATGCCTGTACATCACTAATATGGCATGACGACAATGTGATTATGTATCACAGGTGTGGCAATGCCCACTTAAGCGAAACTGTCCTGCTTTTGGTCAACGCTATTTGAGATGTCAGAAGTTAAACCATTATGCTTCTCGGTGTCAATCATCCGCAAGTTACATTCCTGCACAGAAAAAATACTACAAAGTGAGAGTTGTAGACAAAAAAAGAAGAAATCAACACACAAGAAGATTTCACGGAAGATGATGATATTTTCTCATTAGAAAATACTTGCTTCGTTGGTGTGGTTGAATCGTCCATCAAGAATGATCTTCATCATGCAAGCAAGCAAGGATCATCTTAAAGCAACAAAGCCAGTTCATCAAGACTATGAATAGTATCTTCAGGCAACGAAAGATCAAAGAGTCAATGTCATTAGCAATGAATGGTTGACTACTGTGTACGTTAACACAATTCCAATTACTTTCAAACTGGATACAGGTGCCTCGGCGAATCTTCTGAATTCCAAGGACTTGTCTAATATAAAAAGTCATTATGATACGAATGCTCATGAAGAGATTATAATGGCAATCCCATTTTCTCACATGGTTCGTGTTACCTGAGTGTCACAAACAGGGACATTCAAAAACAAGGAAGATTCGAGATAGTGAATGATACTCGTTCATCTTTACTTGGAGCTCAAGCATGCAAAGATTTGCAGCTTATTCAAAGAATTTTTATGAATACCTGTGAGTTGAGTACGCTCAATGATGACATTCAACTACTCTTACAGGAATACCCTGATGTATTTCAAGGTATGGGTACGTTACCTTTTCAGTACAAAGTACAACTGAAGAAGGATGCCAAATCGGTAATCCATCCACCTCGATGTGTACCTGCTCCTCTTAAAGACAGACTAAAGGCCGAACTTTCAACATTACAAGTTCAAGGTATCATATCAAAGATTATTGAACTGACTGACTGGGTTAGCTCCCTAGTCTGCGTAAAAAACCTACAGGTGAGATAAGAATCTGTGTGGATCCAAAGGATCTCAATCACAATATAAAAAGAGAGCATTATTAAATACTAAAGAAAGAAGAAATTAATGCCAGAATGTTTACAAAACTTGATGCGTCTCAAGGCTTTTGGCAGATGCAACTGGAAGACTCCAGTAAACTTCTCTGCACTTATAATACACCTTTCCTGGACATTCCAGGATGTCCTTTGGAATTATATCAGCTTAGGAAATTTTTCATCGTACAATGGAACAAATGACCGAGAACATAGAAAGTGTTCGGGTTTATGTTGACGATATCATCGTCTGATCAACAACGCCTGAAGAGCATATGAAACATCTTCGGGAAGTATTCAAAAAGATTCATGAACATGGCTTGATGCTAAACAAAGCCAAATGCATGTTTGCCGCCTTCTCTTTGAAACTCTTAGGTGACAACATCACAGCTGATGGAATCAAGCCGGATGAAGATAAGGTGTTAAGCTATCAAGGCAATGCAAATTCCTAAAGATAAGAAGGCAGTCTTACGCTTTCTCGGATTTGTCAACTTTCTTGGACAGGTCATTTCAAATCTAGCTAACAGAACAACTGCACTATGCCAACTGAACAGAAAGAATACAGATTTCATCTGGACTGAAAAACATAATGAAGAATGGACAAATTTAAAACAGCAATTGATTCATGCTCCGTGCTTATCATTTTTTGCACAGTAAGTGCTCCGAAAGCTAGTGTTTGAAGCAAACATGTTGGACTTTAACCTGACATTGTAAGACTTCTTACTGTGCTCACCCCAGTCCAACGCCGGCATCTCCACATCATGGCTATAATTTTTTGATCCGACAAGACCTACTAAAATCTCAAAGGATGCTAGTAAAAATGGCATGTGGGGTCCTATTGCCTATGCAACTGTGGTGATCTACCATCGTATATATATGAGTGTGCTTGCATTAGGGGATGTACGACAGTACCTGTATTACAAGTTTTCCCGTAAGCCCCTGCCGGCTAGCTCCGCCCACAGGGAGAAGTATAAATATTCATAAGTTTCCCTGAGATGCCATTCTACAGCTGCAGCCGAAGAAATAGCATCTCACTGTAATAAAGCCTCTCTTGTACTGATTCGAGTCTTTGTGTGCAATTGTTAGCACCACAATTTATTACAGTGAGATTTTCCAACATCATGGACATCAGAATTAAGCCCGATCGCCTGCAGCTGGAACTACAGTCGCCGCACAGCAGGAAAGACTTTAACCACTGGCTGGATGTTTTCGGGGCCTACATCACCTCAGCGGACCCTACACCATTGGAGGCTCAGAAGGTACAACTCCTGTACTCAAAGTTGAGCTCCAGCGTGTTCCCGCTGAACTACGCCCGGGCCATGGAACTTCTCAAAGAGAATTACGCCCAGTCGACGAACACTCTGTTTGCGAGACATGTACTCGCCACTCGCGTTCAGCAACTGGGTGAGTCGGGCCCTTATCCCTCTAGTACGGGACTGCGACTGCCAGGCCATCTCGGCCATGGAACATTCGAATCTCCTCATGCGGGATGCCTTTGTGATGGGTATTGCATCGGACCCCATCCGGCAACGACTGCTGGAAGGGGCCGCTCTCGACCTTGCGGCAACAAAGACTTTAGCGCTCTCAATGACGGCCGCTTCCCGTAATGTGCAATCCTACCCCGCCCGCCGCGAGGCCCACCCATCCTACCCCTCGTGGACCCTGCAACTGACCCCCCGACTGGGGCCTCTCCCGCGCAGTATGCCTGCGCTGCTCGCCGCACCGCGCACCCTGGGGGTCCCCACTGCGACTTCTGCGGTCAGCAGAAGCACCCCCGCCAGCGCTGCCCGGCCCACACCGCGACCTGCAAATCCTGTGGCAAGAAAGGCCACTTTGCAGCGGTGTGTCAGGCCCGCGCAGTTGCCGCTATCGCGCCCGAACTCTCTCCCTCGCCTCAGCCGATCGCGCAATGGGCCCTGCCGTCCACTGCTCCCGGGGCCACGTGCGATCAGTGGGCCCTGCCATCTTCCTTCCCCGACTCCACGTGCGATCAGTGGGCGCCGCCATCTTTCGCCGCCCCCGCCATGTGTGCATCATGGGCGGCGCCATCTTCATCCTCCGACTCCATGTGCGTTCCATGGTCGCCGCCATCTTGCCCCGCCCCCACAACTTGCGCTCCATGGTTGCCGCCATCTTCTTCCACGCAGGTACTCCAGACGCCGCCATTTTGTCTTCCCCTCGGAACTGGGCCACGGGACCCGGGTCGCTGCTGCTACTCATCGGACTCGTCGGACTCTTCGGTCGATCGCCCGCTACTCACCTCCATGACGCTCGAACAAACCCGTCCTCTCAGCCTGGCCACCGCTCTACGATGGTGCTTATCAAATGCCACGCGACCTCCTGCCTCATCGACTCCGGAAGCACAAACAGTTTCATCCATCCGGACACGGTAAGGCGCTGCTCCCTCACGGTCCATCCCGCCAACCAGCGGATCTCCATGGCCTCCGGATCCCACTCTGTCCCGATCCGGGGCTTCTGTCTGGTCAACCTCACCGTACAGGGCGTTGAATTCACCCGTTTCCGCCTGTACGTTCTCCCCAACCTCTGTGCGACACTTTTACTGGGCCTGGACTTCCAATGTAACCTCCAGAGCCTCACCCTCAAATTCGGCAGACCCCTACCTCCCCTCATCGTTTGCAGCCTCACGACCCTCAAGGTTGACCCTCCCTCCCTCTTTGCCAATCTGACTGCAGATTGCAAGCCCGTCGCCACCAGGAGCAGACGGTACAGCACCCAGGACAAGACCTTCATCAGGTCCAAAGTCCAGCGGCTGCTTCAGGAGGGTATTATCGAGGCCAGCAACAGTCCCTGGAGAGCCCAAGTGGTGGTGGTTAAAACTGGGGAGAAACACAGGATGGTCATGGACTACAGCCAGACCATCAACCGGTACACACAGCTCGACGCGTACCCCCTCCCTCGCATATCTGATATGGTCAATCAGATTGCACAGTACCGGGTCTTCTCAACAATTGACCTGAAATCCGCCTAACACCAGCTTCCCATCCGTAAATCGGACCGTCCTTACACTGCCTTCGAGGTGGACGGTCGACTGTATCAATTTCTTAGGGTTCCCTTCGGCGTCACTAACGGTATTTCAGTGAGAAATGGACCGAATGGTTGACCAGTACGGACTGTGGGCCATGTTTCCGTACTCAGACAATTACACCATCTGCGGCCATGACCAGCAGGACCATGACGCGAACCTTGCAGAATTTCTCCACACCGCATCTCTCCTCAACCTCACTTATAACAAGGAGAAGTGCGTGTTCAGCACAGACCGATTAGCCATCTTCAGCTATTTAGTCCAAAACGGACTACTGGGGCCCGATCCCGACCGCATGCGCCCCCTCATGGAGCTTCCCCTCCCCCACTGCCCCAAGGCTCTCAGACGATGCTTGGGGTTCTTTTCTTACTACGCCCAGTGGGTCCCACAATACGCGGACAAGGCCCGCTCCACTGATCCAGTCCACACAATTTCCCCTCACGGCCGAGGCACAACAGGCTTTCACTCGTATTCACTCAGACATAGCCAAGGCCGGGATGCACGCAGTAGACGAGACACTGCCCTTCCAAGTAGAGAGCAACGCTTCAGATGTCGCCCTTGCCGCCACTCTAAACCAGGCTGGCAGACCCGTGGCATTCTTTTCCCGCACCCTCCATGCCTCCGAAATCCGACATTCCTCTGTTGAAAAGGAGGCCCAGGCAATCGTTGAAGTGGTGCGGCACTGGAGGCATTACCTGGCCGGCAGGAGATTCACTCTCCTTACTGACCAACGGTCGGTAGCCTTCATGTTTAACAACACGCAGCGGGGCAAGATCAAAAACGATAAAATCTTGCGGTGGAGGATCGAGCTCTCCACCTATAATTACGAGATCTTGTATCGTCCCGGCAAGCTCAATGAGTCCCCAGACGCCCTCTCCCGAGGTACATGTGCCAGCACACAAGTGAACCAGCTCCGTGCCTTGCATGAGAGCCTTTGCCATCCGGGGGTCACTCGGTTGTACCATCTGGTCAAAGCCCGTAATCGGCCCTACTCCATCGAGGAAGTACGGACAGTCACCAGAGACTGCCAGGTCTGTGCTGAGTGCAAGCCGCACTTCTACCGGCCAGACTGCACGCGCCTGGTGAAAGCGTCCCGCCCCTTTGAACGCCTCAGCGTGGATTTCAAAGGGCCCCTCCCCTCCACCGACCACAACACCTACATCCTTAGTGTGGTCGATGAATTCTCTAGGTTCCCCTTCGCCATCCCATGCCCGAATATGACGTCTGCCACCGTCATCAAGGCCCTTGATTCCATACTTGCTCTGTTCGGTTTCCCCGACTATATCCACAGTGACATTCATTCATTCATGAGTGATGAGCTGCATCAGTTCCTGCTCAGCAGGGGTATCGCCTCCAGCAGGACGACCAGCTACAACCCGCAGGGAAACGGGCAGGTAGAGAGGGAGAACGGGACGGTATGGAGGGCCTTCCAGCTGGCCCTACGGTCCAGGAACCTCCCAGCCGCTCGCTGGCAGCAGGTCCTCCCTGACGCTCTCCATTCCATTCAGTCACTGCTGTGCACCGCAACTAACAACACACCCCATGAACGTGTTTTTGCGTTCCCTAGGAAGTCTACATCCGGGGTGTCGCTCCTGACTTGGCTCGCAGCTCCAGGGCCGGTCCTACTTCGTAGGCATGTCAGGCTCCACAAGGCAGACCCTCTGGTGGATAAGGTACGCCTGCTCCACGGGAACCCCCAATATGCCTACGTGGAGTTCCCCGATGGCCGCCAGGATACAGTCTCGCTCAGGGACCTGGCTCCCTCGGGTGCCGATCCTATGCCCACACTCCTCCCTACCCGCGCGCCACCCTCCTTTTCCCCGGCGCCCCCGACTTCAGCCCCACCAGGTACATCCCTTCATTCCCTTGCCCACACTAGAGGACATGGAAGATTTCGGCTCGCTCCTGGAGTCATCCAGCCACTGGCCAGCACCAACACCGCCAGCACCAACACTGCCAGCACCTACGCCGTCGACGCCGACACCGCCTTTGCAGACGTCGCCACCACTGCTGCGTCGCTGACAACAGAACGTCCGACCGCCGGTCCGACTCAACCTGTGACGGGCACCGGGTTGCCCGATGGACACTTGGTTCTTTTTTTTCCCCCCCCCCTCTGTAAATAGATCACGTTTATGTATTATAGTTTCACGTCACCCCCGCCATACTCATTTTTTACAGGGGTGAATGTGGTGATCTACCACTGTATATATATGTGTGTACTTGCATTAGGGGATGTACGACAGTACCTGTATTTCAGGGTTTCCCGTAAGCCCCTGTCGGCTAGCTCCGCCCACTGGGAGCAGTATAAATATTCATAAGTTTCCCTGAGATGCCATTCTACAGCTGCAGCCAAAGGAATAGCATCTCACTGTAATAAAGCCTCCCTTGTACCGATGTGAGTCTTTGTGTGCGCCACAGCGACAAGATCCATGACTGAGACTGAGTGTAAGTACGCACAAATTGAAAAGGAGTGTCTTGGGCTAGTTACGGGGATTTCCAAATTCCACGACTATGGTTTTGGTCACCCCAAGTTCACAGTAGAAACTGACATTCGCCCACTTGTACACATCATTGAACAAAACTTGAATGATATGACTCCCAGACTTCAATGTCAGATGATGAAATTAAGAAGATATGATTTCAAACTAAAATTCACACCAGGTAATGAGTTAGTAATTGCTGACACTTTATCTGGATCAGTCAACACTGAAATTCTTCAAGAAGAATCGCTAAATGATGTTGAATCTCAACTGCAATTATTCAGAGAGTTACTTCCTGTCTCTGATGGAAAATTTCAACAAATTTGCATTGAAACACTGAAAGATGCTACTTTGATGAAAGTCATGCATCATCTTCAACAAGGATGGCCTAAAGGTAATTGTCTGCAATACCAAAGCATTCAGTCAGTACTGACTATTGTAGATGGTATACTGCTGAGACAAGATCGCATTGAGATTCCGCAAAGCATGAGGTCTGAAATGCTTTCTAGACTTCATGAGGGTCATTTAGGCATTGAAAAATGCAAACACTATGCCAATCAATCTATTGGCCAGGTATCAACAATGATATCTCGGACATGATATCATCGTGTTCAACGTGTCGGTCACATCAAAATCATCAATGCAAAGAACTAATGCAACCACATGATCTAGTAATGTCACCATGGCTTAAGGTTGGTGCTGATCTCTTTCACTTATTTGGTAAGGACTATCTCGTAGTCATTGACTATTTTTCCAATTTTCCTGAACTAGTGAAATTGAACGACATCACATCCAGTACTGTCATAAAGGCATATAAGGAAATATTTGCCAGGCATGGTATTCCTCGTATCATCATGTCTGACAATGGTACATGTTTCTCAAGTCATGAACGGCGAGAATTCTCATTGAAGGACAATTTTGAACATGTAACTCCAAGCCCTCATTTTCCACAGTCCAATGGAAAAGCTGAGAAAGGCGTTCACATCATGAAACAGATACTTAGTAAATGAAAAGATTCACAATCTGATTTTTATCTAGCTTTACTCAATTACATGACATCACCTTTATCAACAGGATTATCTCTATCTCAAATGTTATACAACTGAATTTGGAGGACGACTCTACCTCAGTTACGTTTTCCTGATCCTGAACAACATTGCACTGTGAAGAAAATTCAACAACAGAAAATGAAGCAAAAGAGATATTTTGATCTACATTCTGTAGCCATCTGGGATGGCCACTTACAATATGAAACATGGATGGTCGCAAAGCATAACGGGCAAAATGGCCAATGTAAGGTTCAGGCAGGCTCAGAGCCTGAATGTATATTTGTGAGCGAAGAATCCAGACGGTATCAAAACCCACAACCGATTAGCATTTGGATGGCTCATCACCGTCAGACAAAGGACTGATACTCGAGCGACCGATACAACCCCAGACATTTCGGCGCCACTCCCTGTACTCAGGAAGCGTAAACAACAGGGTCAATAACCGCTTAGGACATGCCCCCAGCCATCAAGGCACCAGCCCCTTTATTGGTTCAAATCAAACACAGTGATCAAGAATTACCCTATTAGTGGGGTGTCATGTGAGAGTACCTTTAAGAAATGGATGTTTAAGCAATGTACCTTTAAGACATGCAGTGATGTCAGAGTGTGGGTGGAGCTGTGCTTCAGCTCGGCCATTTTGAAGTTTTTAGTTTCAGTTTTTAGAGAGCAGCTGCGAGTGTCTGTGTGTTTTGCTGAGAGCTGCTATTTTAAAAGGTTAAGTTGAGTTCATGGAATAAACATTGTTTTGTTTTAAAAACCACGTGTTCATTATTGTAATACAGTAGTCCCCCTTTATAACGCGGGTGTTGGGGTCCAAGACAGCCACCCGCGTTGCATCCGAGCCGCGGATATCCACGATGGGGGTTTTAAATTTATTTAAAAATCTATGCTAGCGCTTCCCATTGAGAGTCTACTGGGGGCGGGGGGAGAGGTCAGACCCCCGTAGACTCACAATGGGAAGCGCTAGCATAGATTTTAAAATAAATTTAAAACCCCCATCGTGGATCTAATTAAAACAGTGTCAATTTCAGCGGCCGGAGAGGGAAGCTGCTCTCTCACTGAAACAATCAGCCGGCCGCTGAAATTGACACTGCCCGCTGCTCTCTCCCTCCAATCCAACTTTTAAGTTTTAATGTTTCTGATTGGAGGGAGAGAGCAGCGGGCAGTGTCAATTTCAGCGGCCGGCTGATTGTTTCAGTGAGAGAGCAGCTTCCCTCTCCGGATCAAAGTGAGCCGGCCGCTGAAATTGACACAATTGACAGTTGGGGTCCATAAGCCCCCCCGCGGTATATCGTGAACCGCGGTATTGCGGAGCGCGGTGTAACGGGGGACTACTGTACTACACCTGGGGAACAAGCCGTGTGCTTCAAAAGCAACAATCCATTAAAGGGGGGGTGTTGGTTGGACTCCATTATACATTTTAGGGTTCTGAAAACACCTCTCCCATAACAGGGGCCCAAACTGAAGGACCACCCAAAAGAGCGCAAAAACCCCCAAGGATAAAGAGAGAGACCACGATGTGTTCGTCCCCTCTTGGACCTGGCGCTCCGGCAACGTCTACTTCCAATTGCAGCACCACCAGAAGCAAGTTCAATTTCAACGCTCGCTACCAGATGGATGAGCCCAGCTGACCAGCAGTTACTTCTACAGACCCGATAGATCCAGATTCGAACAAAGGCCACTGTTCCTCTGACCTAAGCCGGGTGCCTGAAGTTAAGTACAGGTTGTCATAGTTGATAGGTGTAGTTTAACTAGTAGTGTTTATGTTGCATGATTAATTGTGTGTATAAATAAAGTACCCTTGATCTTGAACTAACTAACTGGTGTTTGGCTCTTTGATCACTATCCAGTTGAACCTTGTGGTGGTATCATTTGATACCTGGCGACTCTGAGCAATATAATATTGATATCCAAAGAAAGAAGGGCAACATTATTGATTGCATTATTTATAGCAGGTTAAAAAAAGGCAACAATTCAAAAGAATTGTCTACTGTCTCTGAGAATGATATTGTTAGATTAAGACTTCCTGAAGGAGGTTGGTCTGACATTGCTGACATCACTAGGCAATTCTTTGCAAGATCTAATCTGATAAGAACTTCAGATGGAAAAAATTCTGAGAAGAAATCGAAGAGATGTACTTCAAGACACAGATAATGCGAAGATTTTTCCTAATCTTGATTTGAACCAGACAATTTCAAAACAAGTTTTGACAATTTCAAAACATGCAAATGCATTCAAATTTGATGATCAATGAAGACATTAAAACTTCTTCATCACCTTTGACGTTAAGATCGACAAGGAGAAGAAGAAGACGCAATTGTCTGAATTGGCGAACTTTATTTTCATGATTTTAGTGATTACTGTACATTGTATACACTGCATTTCATATGTAACTAAATTTTCTTTTAATATTTTGCAAGAAAATGTAAAAAAAGGAAATGTAGTGATCTCTGTATATCAATATACATGATCAATGTATGTAAAAGTAGAACATTCAATTCAACACTTGGGCCGAGATTCTCCCCCAACCGTTGGGCGGGCTATACCAGCGCCAAAGAGTGGTGTGAACTCGAAGTTGCGGAATCCTCCGCACATCCGGGGGCTAGGCCGGTGCTGGAGTGGTTGGTGGCGTGCCAAATGGTGCCGTAGGGCCTCCAGCAGCCGGCGCAACTTGCCGCATGCACGCCAGCGCCAGTGTGCTCTGGCTCATGCACAGAACCACTGGCGTGATCCCTGCACATGCGCAGGGTGTTTCTTCTCCGCGCCGGCCATGGCAGAGCTTGGCAGAGGCCGGCGCGGAGGGAAAGAGTGCCCCCACAGCATAGGCCCGCCCGCAGATCGGTGGGCCCCGATCGCGGGCTAAGGCCACCATGCCCTCCCCTCCAACCCCCCGGGGCCGGATCCACCTGGCCCCCCCAAGGACTCCGCAGGCTGCCCTCAGAGCCAGGTCCCACCAAGCATCAAGAATTCCAGCAGGTCCCCCTGCCACGCCAGGGCACAGGGTGGAGAGGTTGATCTCCACCCTAACAGGATCCGCCTTCGAGCGATCAACGAGGCGAAGGCTACAACATCTGCCTCTGCACCTGTACAAATACTATTTATATTACTCATTAAATTAGTTAATCTTTAAAAGAATTCTATTATTCATTTCATCAACTCGGCTGGTTCAAAGAGTAATATATATATTATGTAAAGTAAGAAACAGCCTGAAGTCAATCGTCTGCGATGACAGGTCTAAACCCACCATTACCTGGGCCAGAAAAAAATTCTCCCCATCCCTTGGGAATACAAACTGGTGCAGGAAAGAAGTGAAAATTGGAAAACGTACACAAGTTTTCCACAAACTGCCCACCTCCATCAAATACAGGAGAACAATGTATCATCTCCACAATCTAAATGTTGAGCATTAGGATACCGCAATGATCGGTCTGAGAATTGCTTTGCACAAACTTACGAAACCACCGTGACAAGGGAAACATAAATGGAATATTAAAGTTTTCTTGCTGCTTCCCCGATGAACACCATCTAAAAGTTAATGAAAAAGAAGCCCCAGACTGAGGCTCGATGTACCTCAACAATTATCGCTCCCAAACTCGATGAAAATGCCCCTTTTCTACCACTTTCTGTTCTCTTTCATGAACCAATTCTTCATTCAATTCACATCTACTCACTCCATTCCCGAAACTATTATCTTCGCTGGAAGTGCTTTTTTTTTCTTGATTAAGTTAAAGTTGGAGTTCAGGCAGGAGTCAAGCAGCTCAAGCCTTTTCAATCCTATTTTTAATTTTTTTATTTGACGAGAGTGAAAAACGACTGCCCAAGATTAATTATTATTTCATTCCGCCAGCAGTGGTAAATGTGAAAACTATTGGAATTGGTCACATTCAACAAAGCATATATTTCTTACTTGCCAACACATTATTTATATGATGATCATCAGTTTTTCTGGCAAATGCCTGCCTAATTAAATGAATGTTGTACCGAGATCTTTACCCAGTACCTCACAGATTAAATAATTGCTGCTTGAGATTTCACTTTATTTCAATGCGGTGAATTATTTCAGCATTGCAATTCAATTCAGTTCAGTAATTCCTATGATATATGGAGTTATACGCAATGCAGAATAATTATCTCACAAGGCTAACAGCCTTTACTTGGTTATTTATCGCTAACTGGCCTAGGTATCCACCCACAGAGCAACATTTGTAGGTGCCAGTCGAACTGCTGAAATGGTGGGCAGGAATCTCATGCACATTCCCAGCTCACCATGTCAGATGTGTTGAAAGAAATGACATCCTTTACCCACACCCAGAGCAGGAATTAGGTCCTGATCCACTACCAATTACGACGAAACGAGAGTAGAATGTAATCGAGGCTTTATTACACTGAGATGTGTAGCCTCCTACAGTAGCTAACGAAATGGCTGCTGCACGGGGAGCATGCATATTTATACTCCGCCTCCTGGGCGGAGCTAGCAGGCAGGGATCTACCCCTGTACCTGTAGTACAGGGGCCTTACCGTAAAACCCATATATATATACAGTATATACAACAGTGGTGACTACCACAGGCCCTTTGCCCTGTTGGAAGGCCACCCCCATCTCCCTTGGTTTTCGCTATGGCAGCCACACTTTAATCGCAAACCTGCCCTCGGAATCCCCTGCACCAAACCGAGTAAGTAACTCCCAGAAATGTGGAGCCAGAAGAAGCAGGAATCATTTCCCAAATCACTTAAAGAACCCAGCACCACTACCGGCCTCCTCAAGCTACACAGGCAAGCTCCACATCGCAACCATTCTCTGTCCTTGGGTTAATTGCAATCCTGGATCTGACCCCAACAGTGGCTGGAATAGTGGACAGAAACCACAATATTTAAATTTTGTAAGACTGAGGAAAGGATATCTCACTCCAGCAGTGACTTTAAGCAAAATAGGGATATGGTAGATTAAAACAAACTTTATTACTAACGCAGTATTAAAATATCTTTAACATCACACAAGAAAAATAGCTTAATATTACCCCTTAAACAATGCTAATCAACAGAGTGACACAATACCCTTAACTGCTAGCTTTAGTTCCATTCAAACAACTGAACCAACTCACATCTCAATCCACTTTAAAGGACAGTTAGCAGACCCAGGAATACTTGCTGAAGAGATGTTCTTTGAGTCTGTTTTAAGAGATAGACCAGATCCAGTCAGACCAAAACAGAATCTCTAGCTGACGTCTTCAGAAACTGTCTTCAGTTGATTGTCTTTAACTGAACAATCTCTGCTTCTCTGCTAAAATGCCTGGTATTCTAGCTTCTCCCATTAGACACATCGGGCGAAATTCTCCGGCCCCACGCAGTGTCGGAGAATTACCCGGGGCCGCCGAAAATCCCGCCCTCGCCATGGCAGAAATTCTCCGCCACCCGAGAATTGGCGGGGGCGGGAATCGCGCCACGTCGAGCGGCGAACCCCCTGCGGCGATTCTCCGGCCCGCGATGGGCCAAAGTCCCGCCACTGGGAGGCCTCTCCCGCCGCCGAGGTTTGAACCACCTCTGGTGGCGACGGGATTGGCGGCACGGGTGGCTCCCCGGTGTCCTGGGGGGGGGGCGCGGGGAGATCAGACCCCGGGGGGTGCCCCCACGGTGGCCAGGCCTGCGATCGAGGGCCACCGATCGGCGGGCGGGCCAGTGCCGTGGGGGCACTCTTTCTCTTCTGCCACCGTCACGGCCTACACCATGGCGGAGGTGGAAGAGAAACCCCCTAATGCGCATGCGCCGGTGGTGATGTCAGCGGCGCATGTGCGAACTGCGAAGGCCTTTCGGCCAGCCCCAGCGTAGGGCGGCGGGCGTCAAACGCCGCTGGTGCCGGTTTTGGCGCCAGTCGGTTGTGCGCCACTCCGCTAGCCGGGACCCTCCGCCCTGCCGGGTAGGGGAGAATCCCGCTCAATGTCTCTAATTAACTGCCCCACAGGGATCCCTCTTAAACCAAACAAGTCTATTAGCCCAAGCCTTGATGATGCTTTAATTGCACCTCTGGCTCCCAGAACGCCGAGCTGTCTTGCAAACCAGGATTTATTCAAGACGCCACTGCAGCGGTCATAAACACACTTAACCAGGCTTTTAACCCTTACTGCAGCAAGTACATACAACGTAGTTGAAATTCCTACATTCATCACAGGTCCGATCAGCCGTTGGTTTCAGACACGGACCCAGAGGATCCATAGTCCAGGCCCTGATCCCCACCATGACCCCTGAACGAGGCACTGACTCTGAACAAAGCCCCTAGATCCCACCCGGGCCCAGATCACTGAGCCAGTCCCTGACTCTGATCCTTTAGAAGACCTGACCTCATGACTGACAATGGTCACAGGTTCTATAGGCTTCTTCGGGAACATTGAAATGAGGCCGTAGACTCAATAGGTGGAGAATGTTGGTTCCCAGCATTAATTAATCCTCTTTCTGGTTCCTCTTGGCCCTATCATCTCTTGTAGTATTGAGTAGAATTGGCGCCCACTTGACATTGGATTTAAAATGCACTAGTCGGATTCCAAAGCAGAGATTGAGTATCAAATGACAGGATCATTTTGACGTATGAATCAAACATTAATCCAGTGAAGATTATGTTCCCTCATATTTTCGGAGTTAAGGTTGCTTTGGTGTCTTCCGATAAGTCACTGGTGCAACTTGCAGTGGGTGCCCTTCTCCTGAGATGGTTCATGTGTTCCTTTACCGTCCCCTCCCTGGTCTTGACCTTGTTTTTTGGCCAGTCTTTTCCACCACCACCCCAGGATCCAAGGGGATGCGTCTCCTACATCACGAACACAGACGGTATCTCCCGTCCAGGAGGCACCTTTGGGTCATCAGGTGTTGTCATTTCTTTTCTGAGCCTCTTGATTTAACTTCACCTTCCCAGCTAGCTTGGGAAACAATAGACTGGGTCTGGTCCTGAGGTTCAGGCCCATCAGCAATTCTGCTGACACAATCTACTTCGTAATATCCGGCGTGCTCCTGTAATTAGAACATAGAACGATACAGCGCAGTACAGGCCCTTCGGCCCTCGATGTTGCACCGACATGGAAAAAAATCTAAAGGCCATCTAACCTACACTATGCCCTTATCATCCATATGCTTATCCAATAAATTTTTAACTGCCCTCAATGTTGGCGAGTTCACTACTGTTGCAGGTAGGGCATTCCACGGCCTCACCACTCTTTGCGTAAAAAACCCACCTCTGACCTCTGTCCTACATCTATTACCCCTCAATTTAAGGCTATGTCCCCTCGTGCTAGCCACCTCCATCCGCGGGAGAAGGCTCTCGCTGTCCACCCTATCTAACCCTCTGATCATTTTGTATGCCTCTATTAAGTCACCTCTTAACCTTCTTCTCTCTAACGAAAACAACCTCAAGTCCATCAGCCTTTCCTCATAAGATTTTCCCTCCATACCAGGCAACATCCTGGTAAATCTCCTCTGCACCCGTTCCAAAGCTTCCACGTCCTTCCTATAATGAGGCGACCAGAACTGTACGCAATACTCCAAATGCGGCCGTACTAGAGTTTTGTACAACTGCAACATGACCTCATGGCTCCGGAACTCAATCCCTCTACCAATAAAGGCCAACACACCATAGGCCTTCTTCACAACCCTATCAACCTGGGTGGCAACTTTCAGGGATCTATGTACATGGACACCGAGATCCCTCTGCTCATCCACACTACCAAGAATTTTACCATTAGCCAAATATTCCGCATTTCTGTTATTCTTTCCAAAGTGAATCACCTCACACTTCTCCACATTAAACTCCATTTGCCACCTCTCAGCCCAGCTCTGCAGCTTATCTATGTCCCTCTGTAACCTGCAACATCCTTCCGCACTGTCCACAACTCCACCGACTTTAGTGTCGTCTGCAAATTTACTCACCCATCCTTCTGCGCCCTCCTCTAGGTCATTTATAAAAATGACAAACAGCAACGGCCCCAGAACAGATCCTTGTGGTACGCCACTCGTAACTGAACTCCATTCTGAACATTTCCCATCAACTACCACTCTCTGTCTTCTTTCAACTAGCCAATTTCTGATCCACATCTCTAAATCACCCTCAATCCCCAGCCTCCGTATTTTCTGCAATAGACGACCGTGGGGAACCTTATCAAACGCTTTACTGAAATCCATATACACCACATCAACTGCTCTACCCTCGTCTACCTGTTCAGTCACCTTCTCAAAGAACTCGATAAGGTTTGTGAGGCATGACCTACCCTTCACAAAACCATGCTGACTGTCCCTAATCATATTATTCCTATCTAGATGATTATAAATCGTATCTTTTATAATCCTCTCCAAGACTTTACCCACCACAGACGTTAGGCTCACCGGCCTATAGTTACCGGGTTATCTCTACTCCCCTTCTTGAACAAAGGGACCACATTTGCTATCCTCCAGTCCTCTGGCACTATTCCTGTAGCCAATGATGACCTAAAAATCAAAGCCAAAGGCTCAGCAATCTCTTCCCTGGCTTCCCAGAGAATCCTAGGATAAATCCCATCCGGCCCCGGGGACTTATCTATTTTCACCTTGTCCAGAATTGCCAACACTTCTTCCCTACGCACCTCAATGCCATCTATTCTAATAGCCTGGGTCTCAGCATTCTCCTCCACAATATTATCTTTTTCTTGAGTGAATACTGACGAAAAGTATTCATTTAGTATCTCGCTTATCTCCTCAGCCTCCACACACAACTTCCCACCACTGTCCTTGACTGGCCCTACTCTTACCCTAGTCATTCTTTTATTCCTGACATACCTATAGAAAGCTTTTGGGTTTTCCTTGATCCTACCTGCCAAAGACTTCTCATGTCCCCTCCTTGCTCGTCTCAGCTCTCTCTTTAGATCCTTCCTCGCTTCCTTGTAAATATCAAGCGCCCCAACTGAAACTTCACGCCTCATCTTCACATAGGCCTCCTTCTTCCTCTTAACAAGAGATTCCACTTCTTTGGTAAACCACGGTTCCCTCGCTCGACCCCTTCCTCCCTGCCTGACTGGTACGTACTTATCAAGAACATGCAATAGCTGTTCCTTGAACAAGCTCCACATATCCAGTGTGCCCAACCCTTGCAGCCTACTTCTCCAACTAACACATCCTAAGTCATGTCTAATGGCATCATAATTGCCCTTCCCCCAGCTATAACTCTTGCCCTGCGGGGTATACTTATCCCTTTCCATCACTAACGTAAAGGTCACCGAATTGTGGTCACTGTTTCCAAAGTGCTCACCTACCTCCAGATCTAACACCTGGCCTGGTTCATTACCCAAAACCAAATCCAATGTGGCCTCGCCTCTTGTTGGCCTGTCAACATATTGTGTCAGGAAACCCTCCTGCACACATTGTACAAAGAATGACCCATCTAATGTACTCGAACTATATCTTTTCCAGTCAATATTTGGAAAGTTAAAGTCTCCCATAACAACTACCCTGTTACTTTCGCTCTTTTCCAGAATCATCTTCGCCATCCTTTCCTCTACATCCCTAGAACTATTAGGTGGCCTATAGAAAACTCCCAACAGGGTGACCTCTCCTTTCCTGTTTCTAACCTCAGCCCATACTACCTCAGAAGAAGAGTCCCCATCTAGCATCCTTTCCGCCACCGTAATACTGTCCTTGACTAGCAGCGCCACACCTCCCCCTCTTTTGCCCCCTTCTCTGAACTTACTAAAACACCTAAACCCCGGAACCTGCAACAACCATTCCTGTCCCTGCTCTATCCATGTCTCTGAAATGGCCACAACATCGAAGTCCCAGGTACCAACCCATGCTGCCAGTTCCCCTACCTTATTTCGTATACTCCTGGCATTGAAGTAGACACACTTCAAACCACCTACCTGAACACTGGCACCCTCCTGCGAAGTCAAATCTGTGCTCCTGACCTCTATACTCTCAATCTCCCGTACCCTAAAAATACAATCCAGGTTCCCATGCCCCTGCTGAATTAGTTGAATTGAAGAGGAACTGAGCTATTTGGTGTCAAACGAACCAGCTGACGGTACGTTTCTTCATGCTGCTTTTAAATATTCAATCAGGCCATTAGAAAATGGGTGCTATGGCGCTGTGCAGATGTGTTTCATCCCGTTGGACTTCATGAACACCTGGAAGGGGTTCCCGTTGTCGGACACAAGGACCTCCGGTATCCCATGTGGACAAAATGACTGCCGGAGTTTCTCCATGGTGGTGCTGGGAGCATGGGGAACATCCAATATATGTCCATCCCTTTAGAATGGGTGCCAGACATGATTAAAAACATTGACCCCATGAACTGCCCGGTGAAGTCCACGTGTACCATATCCCTGGCTATTCCCACGGGTGTAGCAAGGCCGATGGTAGGAACTTCTCATTTTCCTGACAGGACGTTCACTGTTTTACCACAATGTCAAAGCCGAGGTCAAGCCTCGGCCACCAGACATAGGGCCTGGCATGTACCTTCCTTACGGAGGCTCCTGGGTGACCACGTGTAGATCTTTCACGATTGGGCGGTAGCCTGGGTGAGGGACAGCCACTTGGGCTCCCCACAGGAGGAAGCCATCTTCCACACTGAATTTGAGGAGTTTTATATAGGAAGGACTTTAGGTTTTCTGTGAGGTGTTCTTGAATTCTGCCGCTTAGGATCACCTGGCCTAATTTTGCCAATGTGGATACGGGTAAGCCATGAAACTTTGCATAACAGAGTTTTGCACAGTGTTGTGCAGGTGACGGGGGTTACACAGTGTTGTGGGGGTCATGGGGTTACACAGTGTTGTGAAAATCACGGGGTTACACAGTGTTGTGCAGGCCACGAGGTTTACACAATGTTGTGCAGGTCACAGGGGTTACACAGTGTTGTGCAGGTTACGGGGATACACAGTGTTGTGCAGGTCACGGGGATACACAGTGTTGTGCAGGTCACGGGGATACACAGTGTTGTGCAGGTCACGGGGTTACACAGTGTTGTGCAGGTCACAGGAGTTACACAGTTTTGTGCAGGTAGCGGGGGTTACACAGTGTTGTGCAGGTTGTGGGGGTTACACAGTGTTGTGCAGGTTGTGGGGGTTACACAGTGTTGTGCAGGTTGTGGGGGTTACACAGTGTTGTGCAGGTTGTGGGGGTTACGCAGTGTTGTGCAGGTTGTGGGGGTCACACAGTGTTGTGCAGGTTGTGGGGGTTACACAGTGTTGTGCAGGTTGTGGGGGTCACACAGTGTTGTGCAGGTTGTGGGGGTCACACAGTGTTGTGCTGGACACGGTGATTACACAGTGTTGTGCAGGTCATGGGGTTACACAGTGTTGTGCAGGTCATGGGCTTACACAGTGTTGTGCAGGTCATGGGCTTACACAGTGTTGTGCAGGTCGCGGGGTTACCCAGTGTTGTGCAGGTCATGGGGTTACACAGTGTTGTGCAGGTCATGTGAATTATACAGTGTTGTGCAGGTCACAGGAGTTACACAGTTTTGTGCAGGTAGGGGGGTTACACAGTGTTGTGCAGGTTGTGGGGGCTACACAGTGTTGTGCAGGTTGTGGGGGCTACACAGTGTTGTGCAGGTTGTGGGGGTTACACAGTGTTGTGCAGGTTGTGGGGGTCACACAGTGTTGTGCAGGTTGTGGGGGTCACACAGTGTTGTGCTGGACACGGTGATTACACAGTGTTGTGCAGGTCATGGGCTTACACAGTGTTGTGCAGGTCATGGGCTTACACAGTGTTGTGCAGGTCGCGGGGTTACCCAGTGTTGTGCAGGTCATGGGGTTACACAGTGTTGTGCAGGTCATGTGAATTATACAGTGTTGTGCAGGTCGCGGGGTTACACAGTGTTGTGCAGGTCACGGGGGTTACACAGTGTTGTGCAGACCACGGGGGTTACACAGTGTTTTGCTGGTCACGGTGATTACACAATGTTGTGCAGGTCAGAGGGGCTACACAGTGTTGTGCAGGTCATGGGGTTACACAGTGTTGTGCAGGCCACGGGGGTTACACAGTGTTGTGCAGGCCACGGGGGTACACAGTGTAGTGCAGGTCACGTGGATTAGGCAGTGTTTTGAATTTGATGCAGTGTAGTGTC